>NC_137787.1:101940600-101983100 GCF_963383645.1 Muscardinus avellanarius | reverse complement strand
TCCCACATTTCATTCAAGGAGACCCTCCCAATTACCTAAAGCCTCCCCACCAGGCCACACATCTTAAAGTTTCCACAATTTCCCAACAGAACTGAAGAATGGGGACCAAGCTTTCAATGAATGGGCCTTTGAGAGAATGACACGGAATGACAGAAAAAGAGTGGTCCCTATCAAAGGGGCACAGTACAAAACAGAAAGGAACCTGCTACCTTTTGGTGCCATCAAAAGATATTTAGATGGAACTAATACAGGGTGTTTCCTCTTATTGGGTTCAAATCCAGTAGATTTCAAGGAGTGAAGTCCAAGGAAATATTTCTGCATTTTAATCAGTTCCAATTTCACTCTAAAGACTCACTCATGCTGGGCTGTGACAAACATTTGGTAAACAGGATACTTAAAACCACAAAAGAATGATCATGTAGTAAAAGATAGATTAATGGAAGATCACATAAGACTTTTTTCAAGAAAAGAGGAACATAGTAGAGTATGAGCTGAATAATTCTGAAAATAAATAATCAGATAGTAACAGAATAAATAGAATAAAGGGAGTATCAGAATAAGCCGGGTGTGGTGGCGCACACTTTTCATCCCAGAATTTGAGAGGCTGACATAGGAAGATCACAATAAGCAGCCAGCCTCAGCTACTTAATGAGACCCTTTGCAACTCAGTGAGACCCTGTTTCAAAATGAAGAATCAAAACTAGGCCGGGGGGGTTAGTTCAGAGGTAGAATGCCCTGGGTTCCATCCCCAGTTCTGAAAAAATAAAAAAGAAAATAAAAGAATAGAAAAAGACACTGAAGACACTGAATCAGGAATCTAGCTGGGAGAGAGAGACAAAATTCCCCATGGGAGGAAGTGGGGAGATGAAAGCCATGCAATATGTAAGAAGAACATGAAACTTTGGAGGTTGAAAGTGTTACAAGTGTTACATGGAAGTTCATATTGGTCTGATGATCTTGGCCCCTGAATCTCAGTTCACTCATCTTTCCTAAAGGTATGATTCTGTTCACTTTTCGGGTTAGCTGAAGGATTAAATAAGTGAACACAACATATTCCAGCACACATAGCCTCAGGAACAGGCCCCAGTATATAATAAGCCCACTATAAATATCTGCTGGAGGAACTGATTAACAGTATAATTAGTGGCCACACTTCTGACACTAGCTTTCAGCTGAAACCATCAGCCATCTCCCGCAAGAATGGCAGCACCATCTGCATTGAAACAGACGTATCTGAACCCATCCAGGCCTTTGTGTAGACAGATGAGTAGCGGGCATTTGGTTTAATATAAAATTATTGTCAGGATGACACTATCATTTGCATCCTACAAATGTCCAGATGTCACTAAATTGGGCCCAAGGTCACCATGGTGAAGCAGACTGTCCCATAACTTGTCTTGTTTCTATTAGAGATGATCCAGGGCCAGATGTTTGCAGAGTCTGCCGGCCTATCCTTACACTTTCAGCCAATGGATAGAATGAAACTTGCCCCTAGATGATGGGCCAGAGAGCAACCAGAGCAGTCTTCTTAGCTGAGTTCTGTTTCCAGTTGTTCCATAGGATTGTACTTCCTGTTCTCAGAAAGTTTTCTGTTAACTTGTCAGAAGAGCATATTCCTTGCTGTTCATAGTAGCTTTAATGCTAGGTGTAAGACCAGTGTCCCTACATTGCATTCTGCTTAGAGAATCATCATCTTTTACTTGAAGGATAATTTAGATAATTACAGTCTTAATTTGTTTTTCTTGAATATGTTTTGATCTAGCATCAATTTCACAAAATAGGTATGCAGCTAAGTTCTTCAAAGTAGCTAAAAAAATATTAACCGGGTGTGGCGGTGCACGCTTGTCATCCCAGTATTGGGAGGCTGCGACAGGAAGATCAGCTACTTAGGCCCTTTGAAACTCAGTGAGACCCTGTTTCAAAATAAAGAATAAGAAGGCTGGGAATGTAGCTCAGAAGTAGAATGCCCCTGGGTCCCATTCTCAGTACTGCAAAAAAAAAATTTTCTTTTGAGAGCAAACCATTTTGTACAAGAAGAGCAAATTTAGTTGGTATTTTTAATATACCTATATTGGCAGGTTGTAATTATACATCATAGTGAGTTTCAGTGTGGTACCAACTTACAAGCACACAGCACTTAGTGTGGTACCACTGGATTCTGCCCCAATCCCCAGCTCTTGGTCCATGTTAGTAAGATTGGTCAATATCTGGAAATAGTTTTATTTAAGCTATTGACTTTCCTCAAGCCTCCTTTTCCACTTCTCACCTCCCTTCTCCATCCCTTTTGGTCTCTCTCCTCACTTATGTGAAGTCCCTTTATTTCCTATTTTTTTTAGCTTCACATATGAGAGAAAACATATAACCCTGGACTTTCTGAGGCTACCTTGACCAGCCAAATTTTTGATATCTGCAAAACCCAAATTTCAAAAGCAATTAAAAAAATGTAAAGCCATGTGAACAAAATTAAAGATTTCTTATAAAAAATTGCAGATTTTTAATCTAAAAGCACTGCATCTCTCTTAGACCCAGGCACACAGTGCTGAGCTCTGGGCCCTGAGAAGAGTGAACTCCACTCTGATTTTCCTCTAGGCACCTGCTTCCATCATCATCATCAAGGGGATGAGTTTGAACAGAATCCATCCCTTCTCTCTGTCTAGTGATGCTCCAGATACTTGAAGCCAGGAATCCCCTTCCAAATGTCCCTGAACCTGCTTCCAGAACCTGCATGGGTTGTGCATGCAGCAAAGGTCTGGGGAACACTGAGACAGTGACAGCATGCATGGGTTAAGACAGAATATGGATGGGAAATCTCAGATGTCCATATATGTCACCTTGGAGGTATGGGAAGATGGAGCTGGGGTAGAGAGAAGTAAAGGAACCAAGCAGAAATGGACTGTGGGAGGTGAATGAGGAACTGGTTGTTCTGGTACCAACACAGGGCAACACAAAACTGAAAGAAATCTGTGAATTCTAAACTCAATTAAACCTTCTGGGATGTAGTGGTCAAGCAAAGGGAGAACATATTTTATATACTTTTATTGGTACATAATGCATATACACCATAGTGAGGTTCAAAGTGATACAAACATACATGCCCACAGGCTGGGTGTGTTTCCTCCTGCATCCCCCACCTCTCCAAACATGCTGGTGAGGTGGGTAGTGACACCTTCATATTTTAAGTGGCAGGGTGATGGTTTGGATTACGTTATGTTATGATATTTACATATTTACACTTGTGGAAAGTGGTCTGTCGCTCACATACTTCAGTCCTAGGCCCATAAATGTTAGGAGGGAGGCTGCATCACAGTTAATTTTTAGCAAATTATAGACTTGGGAATATGAGTAACTTTATTATAGTCTACTCCTTCATTTACTAAACTAAGATCATATTTAATAACTCACAAGAAAACAATATGTTCCTGAAACATTTTTATCTTCTTTTGATCCTTTTTTTTTTGTTGTTGTTGTTGGTACTAGGGTTCCTGGAAACCCTTCTACCTCCGGGATACGTTCCCAGACCTATTTTATATTTTTATTTGGAAATAGGGTCTCTTACGCTCTCGAGGCTGGCTTTGAACCTGTGCAGTCCTCCTGACTCCGCCTCCCAAGCGTGGGGATTACAAGTGTGCGCTACCACGCCCGGCCTTCTTTTGATCTTTTTACAAACCATTACAAACTTCACTAAAAAGAAAATTTATAGCATAAAAAATCCTCATATGTTCATCACCAGCTTAATTATAACTTACTCATGGCTAATCCTGTATCAACATTACCCCAATATTCCCACCAAATTTAAAGCAAATCACAGAAACATCTTTTTAGTCATATTTATGTCAGTATGTATATAGTATGTGTGTTTAGAAGACAAAGACTCTTATGAAACAGACACAAATAATCACACTTAAAATCATAAACTACCTCTACCATCTTGCCACATTAAGCTATATGATTACATCGTACCAAGACAACAATAACTAAAAAACTCAACTACAACATCAAATATTCAGGAGGTACACAGATCTTACAATCACCCATCTTTTGTATTCCAGTTCACTTCAAAGTATGTTAATAAAAAAACCCATGCTTCAGGATCCATACCACGAGTCTTATACCCTTTTTCATTTCCATGTATTTAACCATTGAAGAAACCAAGATGTTCTTCCTATAAAATTTCCCATATTTTGGATTTTACATAACCCATCTCATAACATTTTGGGTCAATGGGTCGTTAGATATACTGGCTTGGTTAGGCTCCAGTTCACTGTGTGGCAAGGAGGCTCCTTGGGTGAGACTGCCATTTCCATGAGGAGACACTGATGTGACAACCATCTCCTCAGTTATGTTAGCAGCCACCGATGATCACTGACGAGGCGCAGTGTTTCATTTGGTGACATAAATGATATCTTACTGTATTCTAGTTGTATCATCATTTCTTTATTTATTAGCAAAACCATCGTGTGCAGAGAAACTTCTCCTTCATCAGTGATTTACTTCCAGTTCCTAAAGATAGGATCAGTTCTTGATCCTAAAGGTTTTGTTGCCATGAATGTGAATCATCATGAGTAAAAAAAAAAAAAAAAAAAAAAAAAAAAAATTAACATGCTGACTTGTTCAATACGTTGCAGTATTATTATGGATGCATAAGCTGAGACATTTCTTTTCAAATTGGATCCTGATCTCTTTAAACAATACTCTCATAAAAATGACACCAAACACTATATGCCACAATATGACTTAAAACCATTAGTTTTCTATTTGTTTCTAGTACACACCCCATTGTAAACATATAAACTTCTATAAGTTATTTTTGATAATTTCTTTCCTATATTGATTTACCATCGAATAAATTTGACTTTAAATTTCAGAAATTTTGCAATTTGACGTTGTTACAATTGCACTGAATACTCCTCTATTTCTAAAGTCAAATCTGCAAAACAAGGTTTATTCAGAGAAATCTAATTTCAGTTTTGTCCCATCACTTCATCTATCTATCGGTCACTCTATTTATTTATTTTTGTTACTAAAGATCGAAGCCATGTGCATTCAACTTCCAAGCTACAACCCAGCCTTCTTATTTTTATTTTGAGAAATATTCTGGCTAATATTCTGAAGGTCTTCACAAGTTGCTGAGGCTGTCCTTGAACCTGCAATCCTCCTGTTTTACCCTTACAAGTAGTGGGATTACAATGTGCGCCACCATACCCAGCTTATATAGTTGGCTTCATTTTTTTTTTTTTTTTTGCCATACTGGGGATGGAACCTGGGGGCATTCTATCTCCGAGCTACATTTTTTTATTCTTTATTTTGAAATAAGGTCTCACTGAGTTGCAAAGGGCCTCACTAAGTAGTATCTGAGACTGTCCACGAACTCAGATCCTCCTATCTCAGCCTCCCAAAAGCTGGGATCACAAATATACATTACCACACCCTGCTAGCTGGGTACATTTTTTAAACTTTGACTTTACAATGCTAAATGCATCTTGTTCCAGATTTCTGTGTATGTGTACACACACATGCAAATACAAATCCTACTTCCTTCTTAAATTATAGCAAGATGTAGATCAGATGGGGAAAGATATATATGTAAATTAATTTTTTATTCCATAAAATATTAATTGAAATATTTAAATAAGGTAGAAATCCCAAATATATTTTGAATACTTACAACAAAAAACAAACTCCATAAATCACTACATTTAATACATGCTTCAAATTTAATTGAAGATCAATTTTTCCAATTGTTGACTTCATTAATGAAGTCATTCTGCAAAAAGCCAGACTGATATTTAAACTTAATTATTATGTTTCACTATTTATATACAGTTTTAAGTGTCTAAAACAATTGTTTGCATCTTATGCAAAATTAGAGAATTTGTCAATCATAGAATAAATACATCTCTAGCAATTAAAAGATGTCCTTACAGAAAAACTTCACTATAATTGCATATATTGGAAACACTATATTTTTGCTCCCACAATAAAGATTGTGCTGAACCAAACACTTAATTTTTGAGAAGATTATTTTTGTTTATTTATTTATTTTAGTTACTGGGGATTAAACCCAGGGGCATCCTACTTCTGAGCTACACCCCCAGCCCCATTTTGTTATTCTTTATTTTGAAATAGGATCTCACTAATTTGCAAAGGGCCTCACTATGTAGCCGAGGATGGCTGTGAACCTGAGATTCTCCTATCTCAGCCTCCCAAGTACTGGAATTATAAGGATGCACCACCACATGTGTCTTGAGAAATTTAACATGTTAATTTCTATAGTGTACAACAGGATGTGTGTATGTCATAAGGAACAGTTAGGCCTGAGTTGAATGGTGATATAACCAATTTAATGGCTATGTGACCTTTTGGAAGTTGCTTAATCTCTCTGAGCCTGTTATTGTTATGGATAAAATATAGATGTTAATAGTTCCTTGTCGGATTGTAAGTAATTATATTACATGTATAAATATGTAGAAAAGCAATCAGCATAAGGTTGACACCCAATAAATCTTAGCTCCCTTACTCTTACATAGAAAATAGGAGACAATATGTAGGAATGGTTAAGACCTGGGCTGTGTGATTACAGATACCTACAGTATACTTATATAAAAGAGGACAAGTCAGTTAACCCATATGGGTCTCAGTTTCCTTATCTGTAAAAACAAGATTCTAAGGATGTCATCCATGGAGGTTTTATATAAAAATTAAATTACAGCCAGGGGTAGTGGTGCACACTTGTAATCCCCGCACTTGGGAGGCGGAGAAAGGAGGATCATGCAGGTTCGAAGCCAGCCTTGCTGGCTTAAGAGATCCTATCTCCAAATAAAATATAAAAAAAATAGGTCTGGGAGTGTAGCCCAGAGGTAGAAAGGTTCCAGTCTGACCAAAAAAAAAATTAAATTACATATATTTATTATTACTATTATTATTCCCTGATGAGGAAGAGACATTTATGTCACCACTATCTCCAAGCTACCTAGAATAGTGCCTTACAATGGTAAATTCTCCTTAAATGTTAATGAAAAATAAATGAGATAACAATACAACTCTCCTTTCATGTTTAAAGATTATTGTGGAAGTTTCAAATTGCTGTTTTTTACATTTAAGAGTTCTCTCCTCCCCATTTAGACTAAGCCCTTTACCTCCCCAAATTTTATTACATGATGTATGCTCTCATCATCAATGTAACCTCTAAGGTCCTGGTCTTGCCTGAGCTGGGCTTTCCATGTACCCAGGCAGTAACTACAGCCTTCCTACTCCACCATTCAAAAATTTTTTTCATGGTACTGGAGACTAAACCCAGGGGTTTTCTACTTGTGACATATTCCACTGCTTTATTTTTATTTTTATTTTAAAATGGGGTCTCACTAAGTTGCTGAGACTGGGCTCAAACCCATGTTCCTCCTATGTCAGCCTCCCAAGTACTAGGATTACAGGCATATACCATTGTGCATGGCTTCCACCACTCAATTCTTTCCTCAAGTAATTTTGTTGAGAATGCCTGGGTCTGCAAAGTCTGAAAGCCATTCAAATCCATTAGAATGTCCTGGAAGATATTTTTCTGATAACATATCATGGGCCTTGGTGATTATTTCTGAAAAGGCAATAGACTCATAAGTGTTATGTGCATCATGCATACTGGATGTATACTATATATATTACTGCTGCTCTGGGGACTCTCCTGACAATAATGTGAATTGCTAACGGAACAGAAATCAATTCTTAAAGTGTTTCTGACACCAAAGGTGACTTCTGGGCTTCAGAAAAGAGTTAAAAGAAGATTGACTTGCTTGATGGAGATAGTCATAAGACCAACACTGCAAAAGTGAGCTGAGCATTCTTTCATCACCCAGAATGCACCTGAATGAGAATTATGCCAGCCAGTTGAAATGTCCAATTTGCTCATATTAAGAGCCTCAGGGGATTGAACTTGAGCAACACAAGCTGTGCATCCTGGTTCCTTAGGCCTGTCTTTGTACTGTGCTCTCCTCACCTGAAGCCTTCTCCATTCAGTGACCTGCTTCAAAACTCACCTCAAATGAATCCCTCTCTAAGCCCACAGACTATTTCTTTAGTTATTCTTAACTTCATACCTTCTAGTGGATCTTACAGCAACTATTTGATTCTGTTTAATGCTACCCTTTTGTTTGTTTTCTATTCTATTTTTCCTGTTATATTCTAAGATCCTAGGGACAGGGTCATGAAGGACTTATTTCTGTGTTCCTTATATTGCTACATACAAAACCAAACTGAGCTGGGTGTGGTGGCACATGCTTGTAATCCCCATACTTGCGAGGCTGAGACAGGAGGATCACACAGGTTCAAAGCCAGCCTCAGCTAATTAGTAAGGCTCTCAGCAACTTAGTGAGACCCTGTTTCCAAATAAAGTATAAAATAGGTGTGGGAGTATATCCTGGAGATAGAAAATCTCCTGGGTTCCACTCTCAGTACCACAAAAAAAAAAAATCGATTTTATCTTTTCTTCAATGGTCACACTCTGGTTTCAGTGGTGCCCACATAAAACCTTATTCTTAATGCAACAATTCTACCTATCCCAAATCAAATAGAACTAAATTTAGAAACCTGCCAAAAGCCATTCAGAGTGAGTGCTTACTGAATGGTAGATTCAACCAGCAGTGTGGCCTATCTGAAATGGTACCTCAGTCTTTTATTCTATTAGTTAATAAAAACCTGTTAGGGGCCAGATTGAATGAATAAGCAGCTCACATTATACAAAGGAGAGAAATACCATATCCAAGTCCAAAATGCTAGCCAGAAGGTAATATAATTATGTGATTAAAGCATATAATGAAGAAAGTAAAATATTATAAAAAACATTAGAAACATGGTTAATGGGAAATATGTGTTATTTATATGTTGGCTAAATATATATTACCTGAGCCAAAAACAAAGAGTGAAGTTAGTCCAACTTAGCTAAATTCATTGGGTATGCAGTTCATGGAATAAACATAACTATAATTTGATGATGGCCCAAGTGTTTGGAAGCAAGGAGTCAATCGTCAGCCCAAGTAATTAATACAGTGTAAAAGTCTACTAAGGAAACAGAGATCATCAAGGAAGCATGGAAGACAAAAACATTGTAATTCCTATGATCTTTAACAAAGGAATACAGTGGTTGCCAAGTATTCCTTTTTTTTTCTTTTCTTTTTTTTTTCTTTTTGCGGGTCTGGGGGTGAAACCCAGGGGCATTTGACCTCTGAGCTATACCCCCTGCCCTATTTTTTTTTGGGGGGTGGGTACTGGGATTCCTGGAAACCCATCTATCTCCAGGCTACACTCCCAGTCCTATTTTTTTATATTTTTATTTGAAAACAGGGTCTCTTAAGCCAGTGCGGCTGACTTCGAACCTGCGTGATCCTCCTGTCTTCGCTTCCCAATCGTGGGGATTTCGAGCGTGCGCCACCATGCCCAGCCCTATTTTTTATTCTTTATTTTGAAACCAGGTCTCACTGAGTTGCAGAGGGCCTCACTAATTAGCCGAGGCTGTCCGCGAACTGCGATCCTCCTGTCTAAGCCTCCTAAGTGCTGGGATTACAAGCATGTACCACCACGCTCAGCTAACTGTCCCTTTTAATTGGATATAATTTCATTTATACCACTGGCCCACATCTCTCTGGGTGTCGTTTTCATACAGTAATGAAAATCATGTTTAAAAAATACTCTCAATGTTAGGGTGTGTGAATCCATGTTCATTCGGTGCTAAATTTTGCATGGAATAAAATTGTTTCATTTAGAAACCTACTTTCTACCACAGATTACAAACTGCAAAATAAATGAATGAGAGTATTGAAGAAGAGTGTGACCAGAAGTCAAAAGTTCTATGTAACAGATCCAAATTCTGTTAGCCACATTCGTAAGCAAATTATTTAAAACTTAAGCTTCAACACTGTATTTATTAAAGTGTATAAATTTTAATACATAAAAAGGTATTTATACTTTTTTTTGGTGGTACTGGGGTTCCTGGAAACCCTTCTATCTCCAGGCTACACTTCCAGACCTATTTTTATACTTTTTCATTTGGAAACAGGGTCTCTTAAGCCAGTGCGGCTGGCTTAGAACCTGCGCGATCCTCCTGTCTCTGCCTCCCAAGCGTGGGGATTACAAGCGTGCACCACCATGCCTGGCCCGATATTTATACTTTTTACGTGTAAGATATAGTAAGAATTGAATGAAATAATGTAGGAAATAGTTTTAGAAATCATAGAAAATTCAAGATGTATAGAATAAAGTCATCATTCTGTAGCCCTGTTAATATCAATGTTAATAAAAATGCTTATTATAACAATAACAGCTTTATCTGTTTATAGGAATTAAATATAGGGAAAGGAATTAATATTTCCATCTTGATAAAAATGCATCCTGTCACTTTCTACTACTATAACTGGTAGGTAAAAACCTTTGTTCAGGAGAAATGTGAAAAGAATTTTGAAATGAAATTTAATGAAAACTACAACACATTTCTTCTGTCAGAACCCCACAGCTTCAGCATAGCTAATTCTCTACTTTGCTCTCAGAAAGCATTCTTAAAAGCTCGAGGCTGTTTGTTAGCAACAGATGTAGGCATTTATAAACAAGGACCATCTTAACTGAATTATTTTTCACAAATTAAACAAAGGATCCCAAAGAATAGTTCCAAGTGTTTACAATCAGCACTCAGAGACTCACTCCACGGAAATGTCACTCATTAACTGCACTGCTGATGAAAGAAAAAGGCAATCAACAAAAATCCACTCCTGGAACTGCTGCCTTTGCATCCACCCCATACACAACCAAAGGGAGAGCAGTAGAAATGTTGTCTGAGGGTCATAAAACACTCTCTACAAGTAAACTTTACCCTATGGGAAGTAAACTTTCAGTGCACCAAATTCCATTTACTGCCCTGCAGAAAAGAATTCTGCAAAGAGTATTCTGAAACAGGCAACTCATCTTTTATAGGTGAGCACTCTATCATACAAGCTCAGGAATGGAAAGTCAGGTCTTCAGCCTCCCAGGCCATCATGGTTTATAACTTTAGGAATGATGACTATTATCAAAATTTTAAAGATTCCCCAGAAATAGCCTATCTACTACCTTCCATTTCTATCATAACCACACTGTTTGTAAAATTCTTCTATATGCTTTCTACTTGAGAGAAGATAGTCATTCCTGCATTCATCCATTCATTATTTTAGAAAAAAAAAAACATACTTTTAGTGGTGCATTATAATTATATACCCTAATGAGGTTCAGAGCCAAAGAACACATACATGCACATAGCACTTGGCATGTTTCCCTGGAGATCCCACGCAGCTCCTTTCTCCTACCCACACATATAAATGAGATTGTTAATGACTTCATATGTATACATAACATTATTTGAACTTTTTCTTCATCATGTCTTTTTATCCTCCCCACCTCCTTCCTCAAACCCCCTTCCACTATTCTACTGGTACCTCTCCTTATCTATTGGAGTTCATTTTGTTTCCCAATTTCTCTCTAGCCTCCCCATATGAGCCATTCATTTATTCTTCAACCAACAAACATTTACTGAATGCCTTACAAGGCAAAGGGCATTGGCAGTAGTGTTAGAAATGTACTGAAGAGGGAACGTGCATAGCACGCCAGACCCCTGGAGAAGCCGGGCACAGTAAGACACTGGGTCCCGGGCGGGGGTCGTGCCGGGCACGCGAGCCGGGGTCCAGGTCATGGGACTCTGGGCCCCAGGCCGAACTGCGTGTAGCACACCAGACCCCTGGAGAAACCAGGCCCAGTACCCTGGGTCCCAGGCGGGGGTAGCGCGTGGCACGCCAGCCGGGGCCCGGGTTGCAAGACTCTGGGCCCTGGGTTGGAACGCGCGTAGCACGCCAGACCCCTGGAGAAACCAGGCCCAGTACCCTGGATCCCGGGCGGGGGTCACGGGGGGCATGCTAGCTGGTGCCCGGGTCGCGGGACCCTGGGCCCCAGGCAGAGTAGCGCGGAGCACTTTGAACCCATGGGGAAACCAACCGGGTCACAGTGTTACTGAGTGCCTGATCCCACTACCTCCTCAAACCACATATACTGTCTTCTCTTATTAAAAAAAGAAAAAGAAAAAGAAAAATATCGAAGAGGAGTTAAGAAAGCCGTTGGGGATGCCAGGACACTGGAGATGTAGACAAAACTTATCCAAATGCACTGGAACTTATGGAAAAATTCTACGTGAAGGAGAACTGCTGTTTCTCTATATTGTTAAAAATCTTGGACATCACCTGTAAGGAGAGAGTTTAGCGGAGACCAAGGAAAAAGGCGGTGTTGAAAGCAGTCGCCATGATGGCAGTGGAGACTTGTATTCAGGAGAAACAGAAACCGGATCCTACCAACCTAATTTTTTTGGAGAAATTACACCAAATGTCGAAAGCTACTGTCACGCATGCTTAGGAACACTGGACAACATTCAGAGTGAAAAAAGAGCCTGGGAAGGATTTGAAATGGTGGAGGCAGTGGTAATGGCAGTGGCCAGTACTCAGGGGAGGCAGAGAGCTGATACATTACACCTGGAACCTTTGAAACAATACCCTAGAGACAGTGATCAGAGCCTGCTGAGGGGTTAGGCTGGTGCCAGGGCCAATGGCCGACATTGGAGCCTGCCGTGAGGCAAGGCCACTACTGGGGCCTCTGGGATCGGAGCCTGCCAAGGGATTAGGCCGATGCTGGGGCCAGCGGCCAGCATCGGAGCCTGCCATTTGGCAAGGCCAGTGCTGGTCTCCGAGGCCGGGATAAGAGCCTGCCGAGGGGTTAGGCTGGTGTCAGGACCAGCAGCCAGCATTGGAGCCTTCCATGAGGCAAGGCCGGTGCTGAGGCCTCTGAGGCCAGATCGGAGCCTGCAAAGGGGTTAGACCAGGGCTGGGGCCATTGAGGCTGTCATCAGAGCCTGCTGTGAAGCAAGGCCGGTGCCGGGGCCAATGGCCGGCATTGGAGCCTGCCTTGAGGTAAGGCCGCTACTGGGGCTCCGAGGCTGGGATCGGAGCCTGCCAAGGGGTTAGGCCAATGCCGGGGCCAGCGGCCAGCATTGGAGCTTGACATGAGGCAAGGCCGGTGCTGGGGCCTCCGAGGCGGGGATTGAAGCCTGCCAAGTGGTTTGGCCAGTGCCAGGACCAGCAGCCGGCATTGGAGCCTTCCGTGAGGCAAGGCTGCTACTGAGGCCTCCGAGGCCAGAGCAGAGCCTGGCGAGGGGTTAGGCTGGTGCTGGGCCAGCGAGGCTGGGATCGGAGCCTGCCATGAGGCTGTACCAGTGCTGGGGCCTCCGAGGCCAGGATCGGAGCCAGCTGAGGGGTTAGGCTGGTGTCGGGGCCAGCAAGACCATAATCGGGGCCTCCCATGAGGCAAGGCTGCTGCTTGAGCCAGCAGCGAGGTCTGAACCAGTCCACCGGGTAGCCAGGCCACTACTGGGGCCGTCAAGAGTGGGATCGGTACTTGCAATGCAGCATGCACAGAGAAATATCACAGAAAATATAAATCAGATGCTTTTCTTAATCAGCAATAACTAGGAGGAAAGGGGCAACAGGAAGAGGTTGAGCTATAGAAAGGGCCCTATAGTGAAGCAACTAATGTGACCAATCAGAGGGTATGGAATAGCGGAGGACGGAGCCTCTTTAAAACGCAGGAGGTACATAAACAAATGTATCAAAGTTAATCACCAAACAAGCATGGGATCGAGGGAGGGGGAAGGAATGGGATGGGGGCTGTATGAGGGCTGATTGGATGATGTGTGCTTGTATATCCTCTCAAGTCTTGTACTCCAATGTGATTGATATATGACTACAATGCACCAATTAAAAATAAGAAAAAAATGTACTGAAGAGAGGTATTTTCTGCTCTTTGGGTAGGCCATGGCTTTTAACTCTTTATTCCGATCATTATTAGCAGTAATAGATGAGAATAGGTGCCAATTTTCAGAAAATATCAAAGCCAGAACATGTTGAAAACCCCCAAGTTTAGTAATCAACTAACCAACAAATTCAGAGTTTAGAAATTCTGCAAGTCGATATAGAAGGTAACTTAGAGGTTCAAATAAATTTAAAAAGATATTTCCAGCTCTTAACAAATGGACAAGATTAAAATAAAGTGTTTGAGGACACAAATTATATGAATTAACTACCAAATACAGAAAGGTAGCCAGGGGTGGCGGCACATGCTTGTAATCTCAGCATTCGGGAGGCAGGAGGATTGCGATTTGCTGACAGCATCAGCTACTTAGTGAGGCCCTTTGCAAATTAGTTAGACCCTGTTTCAAAATAAAGAATAAAAAATAGGGCTGGGGTATACCTCGGAAGTAGAATGCCCTGGGTTTCATCACCAGTACTGCAAAAAAAAAAAATTATAGGAAGTTCCTGATATTAAGTTATTCATTGAGCGAAGGCTATGATTGGGAAGAGGACCCTGGAGGGGACTGTGGGTCACTGGCAGTTTTCTTTCTTGACCTGGTGTTGGTTACAAGGTTGTTCAGTTTAGAATAATTCACTAAACCAAGAATTCATTTTGTGAGGTTTTCTGTAAGTTTTATTTTTCAACAAGTATCTATTGGTGTGGAACAACTAGAGCAAAACATTGCTAGTGGGAATGCAAAATGGCACAGTGATTTTGGAAGACAGTTTGGCAATTTCTTATAACATGAAACAAACACTCGATAGATGGCTCAGTAATTCCATTCTAGTTATTTGCCCAAGAGATATAACAATAGCCTGTAATATCTGGACATAAAAATGTATACCAATGTTAATCATATCCTCCCAAACTAGAGAAAACTTAACTGTCCATCAACAGGAACTGGATAAGCAAATAGTAGTATATAATACAACATAATATTACTCAGCAGTAAAGAGAAATGAACCACTTATGTGTGTAAAGGCATGGCCTAGATCAAAAGAATCAAGTTAAGTGAAGCAAATGAGATATTAGAAATTAAATACTTCAAAAGTTTACTTATACGACTCTCTGGGAAAGATATAACTACAGGGAGAAAAATAAGAATGGAAGTTGCTAAGGATTTGGGGTATAGGGAAGGAACTTGTCAGGTATGTGGAAATATTTCATATTTTGATTATGGTGGTAGTGATGTTTAGATAAAGGCATATGTGTGTCAAAACTTATCAAACTATACAATTAAAAAAGTGAATTTTCTCTAAATTGAACCAAGAAAAGAAAGCTTTTATTATTGAATATTAACGAATTTAAATTCTAGTTATTAAAAAACATATTCTCCCATATCCCAGACTTACTTTCTTAAGAATGGTTGATTGGATATAGTGACACATTAAAAGTTATAATTGGCCACCAAAATATGTAGAGGGAAAAACTAAATCACTAGCATTTTATTGATGGCTATTTATTCAGAGAAATTGTTCAGAAATGAAAAAAGTTATAGTACTCATAAAGGTTTCTCTGTTGAGTGCTTTTCCCCAACCAGTTCAGATAAATCCTAAAGTGGACACCATCAGAGCCAGGGCAATAATGGTTATGTTCACTGTAAAGGATCTTAACTTCCTATGGCCAGTGAAGTTCCTCAGTGTTTAATTTTGTCTGCTCTCAAAATAAATTTTTCATCTAGACTTGGGAGTTTTCTAATCTCTACTTTTCCACTGTCAAGTAACCAATACAGACATAGTCCAAACCCAGCCCCCAGAGCTGTGCTGTGATTATAATTTGGACAAAGAGAGAGACCGCTTTAACAGCTCTACATGGAAACCCATTGCCAGAAACTCTGAAGGCCTGGTTATAACTGCACAATTAGTACTTCACTCAGTAAATAAATGCATTTCATTTCTAATGCATTATCTCCTAAAGAGCATGAGAAGCACTATAAAACCATAATGCAATCCAATTTCCTCATTTTACAAATGAGCAAATTGAGACCTAGAAGGGTCAAATTACTTAACCAGAGTTATTAAGCTAGTTATAAGTGGGGCTGAAATCAGGCTCTAATAATCCATTGGACAAGACAGAGCTCTCTGAAATTAAAAGAAAACTATACTGTGTGTCAATATTGTGTTCCTTACCAGGAATGAGTAATAGGAAATATGATTTCCATGCTGTCCACTCAAGAACATATAGCTTTTAAAATTTTAAGGAAAAATGTATGACAATGTCAACACTTCATTATGCAGTAACACAAAGAAATAAAGAGATGATTATGTTCAGTAAATTAGTAGTCACCCAGGTAGCTGAAGATAGCTTTTCTTTTCAGGTCTACACATAGTTGATTTCAACCTCCCTCTGCTTTATTCTGGTGATAGTAGCTTCATGCTAGGTCACTAAGACACAAACTGCTGACATAAAAATATGATCCACATTATGTTAACCAGACAGGTTAAAAGATGCTATTTAAAATCTTTTCATCCATTTGTTGTAATTTGAAGGAAATTTACCTTCTGACCAATATTACCTTTGCCACTCTGGTAGATTTACACTGGGTGGCAGATGAAAAAGCCTCATCTGTATGAAAAGTCTCAGCCAAAAATATTGCTGATGGTGTGGAATTAACAACTCAAAATCAATAGAAAATTTCCCTCTGTATTCATCAGGAATAAGGGCCCACTCAGGAGAGCTGGCCCGAAGAAGAGTTAAAGTTGATGAACAGCCCGAGATGGGCACAAATGCAGAAGAGGAACAGAAGAGCTGTTGATTGCCCAAAGGTCAATTGACAGCTTTTCTCATCTTGTTAGATTTCACTCCTTCTAAAGATGCAGAGAAAATGTTCTTTTAATATACCAGGCAGATACAGAGGCAGAACGGAGTACGTGGGAAGCACATTAAAGGGCATAATATCCTCTTCCACACCTCAGTTCTATGCCAGGTGCCTACAGCTTCTAAATGGACAGCAGAAAATGAACCCTAGGCTTCAGTGCAGTCTCTGAAAGCTGATAATATGAACAGCAACCAGCAAAGGAGTTAAGCGGTGAAACCATCTCCACTTATGACTCCTTGAAGTTCAGCATGCAGCAGACTGCACTTAAGCACAGCAATCACCCGTGATAGGAGCATCCCCATTACAGTAAGCAAAGAAGTATCTTCAAGGCAGTGGATGACAGTGCCCAGGGCAAAGGACACAAAAGGCCCAGAGAAATCCTTGATTTAGGGAGGAAAAGCTTGGGCATCATTTGGGTGATTTTTAATTCTCCTGGGCAATTATGAATGACAAAGCTTAATTATTTCCCTTTCCTGAATGTATAATGCCTGGTGTAAATGCACACAGAAGATTTCAAAGCTGAAGAAAAACACTAATTTATTCCTGATTCTTTGGGTTTGACATGGTTTGCTAACTGGAGATTGTTTATAAAGTATGTCTGTCATTTAGTGAATCCGCCAAACCAATTCTAATTTAAGCTCAAACATATTGCAGCATAGACCTATTACACTATACACATGTGAGTGTGTGTGTGTGTGCGTGCACACACACACACACACACACACATGCACACACACACACAGGTGCATATTTCTGTGCAATAATTCATTTTCATCCATGCATCAGTATAACACATGAACAAGTTTGATGTCTGATTGTAGTGAATTTGAGCAAAATATCTCATTTACAACTATACTATCTGCTAATAAACAAATATAAACTTTTTCTGCTTGATTTTACCTGTTTGTTCTTATTGTGCATGCAGTAAAAAAAAACAGGTGTGTAAAGAACAGCTTTCAATTCATATATGTGCAAATAATATATGGTTTACAAGAAATCAGTATTATACAACTGCTTATTTTATCACAAAACTATTTTTAAAGATCAGTTACCAGACTATAATTAACTAAAAGTAGAAATCAACAGCAGGAAGACCCAGAGGAATAATATTATTGCATTAAGATTGGGAAAATACACTTTTGAATAAAGAGTATTCAAAAATACTGGATCATAGAATAAATAAGAGGAGATATTAAAAATGTCTGAGCTGGGTGTAGGTGATGGCACACGGTTGTAATCCCAGTACTTGGGAGGCTGAGACAGGAGGATCGCAGGTTCAAAGCCAACCTTCACAACTTGGGAAAGCCCTTCAGAATTTAGTGAGACCCTGTTTCCAAATAAGAAATAAAATAGGACTAGGACTTGGGATTTAGCTCAGAGATAGAAGCCTCTGGATTCAATCCTCGGTCTCTCTCTCTTACAAACACACACACACACACACACACACACACACACACACACACACACGTCTGGAATTAAATGAAAATAGAGATACAATTTACCAAAATCTCTGGGGGCACCTTTTTTTTGTGTGTGATACTGAGGATTGAAACCTGGGGTGTCTATCTCCGAGCTACACCTTGAGTCCTACTTTTTATTCTTTATTTTGTTTTTTTTAAATTTTTTATTGGTGCATTGTATTTATACATCATAATGGGGTAAAAACCTTGTATAGACATACATGCACACATCACCCAGCCAGCCCCCACCCAGTTCCCACCTCACTCCCTCCCCATCCCTCCATCCCATGCTTGGTTTAGTGGTTGACTTCGATATGAATAAGTACATCATGCACTTTAAATCGTTTCCCTCTCCCCACCTCCCATCCCCACAGTTAGGTTGTCTTATTTGCTCCTCTATAGGATCTCTTTTTTCACCTGGAGTTCCTCCTATGACCCCATTCACCCTAGCTTTTACATATTAGGGAAAGCATCCAATTACTTACTTTTTGCGACTGAGTAATCTCACTTAGCATAATGTCCTCAAGATCCATCCATTTCCCTGAAAATACCGCAATTGTATTTTTTTTACGACTGAGTAAAATCCCATTGTGTACATATCCCACAGTTTTGTAATCCATTCATCTGTTGATGCACATCTTGGCTGGTTCCATAGTTTGGCTATGATGAATTGTGCAGCTATGAATACAGATACACATGCATTAGTTTGGTAGTTTGGTTTCCTTTCTTTTGGGTAGATACTCAGAAGTGGTATTGGTGGATTGAATAGTAGATTTGTTCCCATTCTTCTGAGGATTCTCCATACTGTTTTCCAAAGTGGTTTGACTAATTTGCAATCCCACCAACAATGTTTTAGAGTTCCCTCTTCTCCACATCCTCACCAGCATTTGTTATTGTTCCTGTTTTGAATGATTGCCATTCTAGTTGGAGTTAGGTGAAATCTCAGGGTAGTTTTGATTTGCATCTCTCTGATGGCCAATGATGTTGAACATATTTTCATGCATTTATTGGCCATTTGAATTTCTTCTTTTGTGAAGTGTCTATTTCGTTCACTTATGCATTTTTTTTTTAATTTTTAGTGTTGAGTTTCTTGAGTTCTCTATAGATTCTAGATATTAGTCCTCTATTGGAGGGTTAGGTGGCAAAAATCTTCTCCCATTCTGTTGGCTTTATTTTGAAACAGGGTTTTTATTCTTTATTTTTAAACACTAAATTGTAGAGGGCTTCACTAAGTTGCTGAGGCTGGCCTCAAACCTGTGATCCTTCTGTTTCAGCCTCCCAAGTACTGGGATTACAAATATGCTCCATCACTACTGGCTCATCTCTGAGACATCTTGAAGGCAGTTAGTTCTAAGAGAAAACTTTACAACATTGAGTGCCTGTATCCAGAAAACAGAAAGATTCCAAACAAACAACCTAATGAGGCATCACAAGTCTCTAGAAAAACAGAAACTAGCTCTAAAGCCAGTAGAAAGCAGTGAATAATTAAAATCAGAGCAGAAATTAATAAAATGAAGATTAAAAACAATGCAAAGTTTCAATGAGACAAAAGTTATTTTTCAGAAGATAAACAACATTGATAACCCTTTAGTCAACCTTACCAAAAGAGAGAATTGACCAAAATCACTAAGAGTTGAACAAGGGGATGTCACCACACACAGTATAAATGTCCAGAGGATTATTAGAAACTATTTTGAAAACTTATATTCCAATAAACTGAAAAAACAAAAAGAAATCAACACATTGCTTTCAAACTTAAAACTTACCTCAATAGAACCATAAAGATGTAAAAAACTAATAACAAGCCAAGAGACTGAAATAGCAATTAAATTCCTTTCAACAAAGAAAAGAAGCCCAGGATCAGGAAGTGAATTCTATAAGACATTTAAAAAGGAACAAAGCCAAGTGCTCCTCAAATTGTTCCATGAAATAGAAAAAGATGAAATACTCTCTAATTTATTCTATGAAGATAATATCATCTTGATACCAAAATACAAATACAAATATCTCAATGAAAAAAAATTAGACCAATATTCTTGATGAACATAGATGCAAAACTTAATAAAATTATTAATTTGCATTCAAAACCACATCAAGAATATTGGTCATGATGTCACGTTGGTTTCATTCCAGGGATGCAAACTAGTTCAACATAAGGAACCCAGTAACTGTAACTGGTTATTTAAATAGAACCAAGTAATACAAATCATCTGAATCTATGATACCAATAGATGAAGAAAAAGCATTTGACAAATCCAACACCCATTGCTGTTAAAAGAACTAAGGGGGGCTGCCGGGCGTGGTGGCGCACGCTTGTAATCCTCGCGCTTGGGAAGCGGAGACAGGAGGATCGCTGGTTCGAAGCCGGCCGCACTGGCTTCAGAGATCCTGTGTCTAAATAAAAAAAAAATAGGTCTGGGGGTGTATCCCGGAGGTAGAAGGGCTTCCAGGAACCCCAGTACCACCAAAAATAAAAAATAACTAAAAAATTTAAGAACTAAGGGAATTAGGGACAGCAGGAACTTACCTCAACATCATAAAGGGAAGCTATGATAAGCCCAAATCCAACATCATTCTGAACAGGGAGAAACTAAAAGTACTACCTCTAAAATCAAGAACAAGATAAGGATGTCAACTCTCTCCACCCCTATTTAGCATAATACTTGAAATTCTAGCCAGACAAATAATATAAATAAAATAAGGAAATGTAAGGAAGAAAGAATTGAAATTGTCTGTTTGCTAACAACATAATCTTATACTTACAAGATCCAAAAACTCAACTGGAAGACTTCTAGAGCTAATAAATAAATTCATTAAACTAGCAGGATGCAAATCAACTTCAAAAAAGTCAAGGACTTTTTCTACACACCAACCATAAATCCACTGAAAAAGAAATCTGGTAAATAACTCCATCTGCAATAGCCTTTTTAAATGTAGTTCTAAATCTAATTAAGAAGGTAAAAGACCTCTAAAATGAAAATTATAGAACACTAAAGAAATAAATTTTAAAAGACCTTAGAAGATAGAAAAATCCCCCATGTTATTGGATAGACAGAATAGCTATTGTCAAAATGGCTATACTACCAAAATCAATCTAGGATTCAATGCAATCATTATCAAAATAACAATGTAATTCTTCACATAGCTAGAAAAATAGTTCTAAAATTCATATGAAATAACAAAAAACTCATAATACCCAAAGCTATTATGAATAATAATAACCATGCTGGAGGCATCATTATCAAATTTCAAATTATACTTCAAAGCTATAATAACAAAACAGCATGGTGTTGGCACAAAAACGCACAGACCAAATGAAGAGAAGATATAGAAACAAAATTTCACACATATTTCCACTTGATTTTTGGCAAAAGAATCATAAATATAGGCTGGAGAAAAGATATTCTTTTCAACAAATGGTGCTGGGGAATCTGTATATTTATATATAAAAGAATGACATTAGACCCTTATGTCACATCCTGCAAAAGAGTTAACTTAAGATGGATCAAAAACAGAAATTAGACTGAAAACTTAGAAATTACTAGAAGAAAAAATAGTACGAACTATAACTTATAAGCACTGGTAGAAACTAACTCAGTAAGACACAAAAGAATGGAAGTAAACCAAAAATTAATAAATGGGATGGTGTCAAAAGCATGAAGAATCTGGATGAGAGAATAAGAAAAATCTTTTTAAGATACTCCTTTGATAGAGGACTAATATCTAAACATGTAAAAAAAACTTAATATTTTTTGTGGTACTGGGAATGGAACCCATGGACATTATACCTCTGAGCTACACACCCGAGCCCGATTTTTTATTATTTATTTTGAAACAGGGTCTCACTGAGTTGCAAAGCACCTCACTAAATAGCTGAGGCTGGCTATGAACCAAAATCCCCCAATTCCAATCCTCTCATCTCATCCCCCTGAATGTTGATATTACAAGCATGTGCCACCACACCCAGCTTAGAACCTAAAAGATTAATACTAAAAGTAACCATATCAACTAAAAATAACCTTATCAAAAAATAGGCAATCGATCCAGGGGTGGTGGTACACACTTGTAGTCCCAGCATTTGGGAGACTGAGACTGGAGGATCAGTTCGTGGACAGCCTCAGGTACTTAATGAGACCCTCCGCAACTTAGTGAGACCCTTTTTACAAAATAAAGAATGAAAAAATAGGGCCAGGGGTGTAGCTCAGAGGTCGAATGCCCCTGGGTTTCATCCCCAGATCTACAGAAAAAAAAAAAAAGAAAGGCAGTTGAATAGAATAGGCACTTCTAAAATGAATAAATGCAAATGGCCAATAAATATATGAAAACATGTTCAACATCATTAGTAGTTAGGGAAATACAAATCAAAACTATACTGAGACTCTATCTCCAAAGAGAATGGTAATCATCAAGAATACAAACAGGACTTCCGGGAAGATGGCGACCGAGAAAAGCGGGGCTTAAGAGCCCCGCTAACAACCAATCTCCATTACCACAAAATCAGCACCTTTCATAGCCAGAAAACACCATCACCAGAGAAACAAAAAATCACCAGGCTCCAGAGAGAAAGCGGACTGAGAACAGAGCTCAGAGCCACAGAGGAGATAACCAGCCTCACGCCCGAGGAAGCGGCAGCAGCGCCATACTGCCGGCGGCAGTGGCAAATTCACCGGACAGCTATAGCAAGCCGAGGTGAGCCGCTGCAGAACAGCCAGGAGGGATTTCTTGCCGCAGGTAAAATCTAAAGCTCCCAGTGGCTGAGCTCAGCACACGCCGCAGGGATTCAGAGTGGAAATCAAAACCAAGAAGAAATACGCCAGCCTCACGGCCGAGGGCGTAGCAGCGGCACCATATTGCCACAGGCGGCAGCAGCAGAGAATTCACCGAATCCAGTACAGCTACATCTGCGTACTCAAGAACAGTGAGTCAAATTGCGGGCCACAGAGGAGACATCCCAGTACTGTACTCCCTGGTACTTGTCCCAGTGGGGTAGGGGCGGTGGCAGAGATATCACACCAAAGGAGAACGTGCAACCTGGCACCCCCCACAGTCTAAAGCAGCCTCTATCCACTATCTGGGTCGGATACTCTGTGATACAACCCAGTAAAGGAGTAGTGGGGTCTGAGATACTACAGACTCGAGATCCAGAACACCTTAGGTGAAGTCATAGTGACCCAAGGGAAGAACCCAGAGAAGGCACAAACATCCGAAATCATGGGAAAGAGGAATAATACTGGAGCTATGAATGCCCACAACCCCACAACATCAGAACCCGATAAAACAGAAAATCAGAGATTTCTAGAAGATCAAATCAGGAAAATAACTGTAGAAATAATAGAGGTGCTTCGAAAAGAACTCAGAGAGAGCCAAAAAGAGATAAAGGATGCAATTAATGAAGTAAAGGCCTCAATTCAAAGTACAAACAACCGTTTAGACCACATGGAGAACAGAATCTCGCTCTTAGAAGATGATCATTCCAAAAATGAACGCATAGTTTCTAATCTAGGAAAAAATATCCGACAGCAGGAATCTAATATTAAAGAAATATGGGCCCATTTTAAGAGAGCTAACCTAAGAATAATTGGAATAGAGGAGGGAAAAGAAAGTGAAACCAAAGGGATCAACAATCTCTTCAAGGAAGTAATAGCAGAAAATTTTCCAAACATAGAGCAAGAGGTTGATACACAGGTCCAGGAAACTTATAGAACTCCCTTTAGACAGGATGGAAGAAGAGGATCCTCACGCCACATAATTGTCAAAATGACCAATGTGGAAGCCAAGCAGAGAATCTTAAAGGCAACAAAAACAAAGGGCCAAGTGACATTCAGAGGCAAGCCAATTAGAATCACTCCAGACTTCCCAAACCAAGTCATGAGAGCCAGAAGGGCTTGGAGTAACATATTCCAAACTCTGAAAGAAAACAACTTCCAGCCAAAAATTTCCTACCCAGCAAAACTTTCTATCAAATTAGATGGAGAAATAAGAAGCTTCCATGACAAACAGAAACTGAAGAAATTTTTGTCTTCAAAACCAGCACTAGAGAAAATACTCAAAGAGATTAACTACAAAGAAGAAATAGGTAACACACACCAGAACCAGAGAAACAAGAGTTTCCATCCAACAGTCAACTAAGATTGGTTATCTGTGGAGATTCATTATTTATGTTAGTCTTTTACCTATCTCTAAATGGTATTGTTTGCCTTTATTGTTGTTAATTTTTAGGATTCCTAGTTGGAATATTAATATACCTTCAGATATAGCAATTGGAAATATTTTATCCCATTCTATTAGTAATTGTTAACTCTGTTTACATTGTCTTTGGATATACAATATTTTTTTTATTTTTTAGGGAGTTTGTATACTCCTCTGTTGCCTGTGCTATTGAAATAATATCCAAGAAATCACTGCCAATTTCAGTGTTGTGAGGTTTTATGATCCAGATTTTCTCCTAAAAGTTTATAGTCTTAATATTTATATTTAGGTCTTTTATCTATTTTGAGTTAATATTTGTATATGGGATTAGGTAAGGGTCCAACTTTATTCTTTTCCATGTAATTATTATGTTTCAACAATATTTAGTTAAAATATTATTATTTCTACCACCAAATGTTCGTGGAAACCTTGTCAAAATAACTTGACAATATAGGAAAGAATTTAGCTCTAGGCTTGTATTTAACTCCAATGGTTTATATATCTGCCTTTAGAATAGTACTATACTGTTTCAATTATTGTAGCTTTATATGGTTTGAAATCAGAAAATATATATCTTCTAGCTTTGTTCTATTTCAAGATCGTTTTGGGTATCTAGAGTCCATATTCCATATTAGGATAGAGTTTTTTTCTGAAAAATAAATATATATGATAGTTTCACCTAAAAAAATAGAAAAAAAATATTCTCTGGTAAGAAAGAAAGCAAAAAGAAATATTGAAATGTTATCTTTAAGTCATCAAAAGCTTGGTGTCAGACAAATGAAACTGTTATGTGAGATTATCATTTTTAATTTTGGATAAATTGATATAATACTAGATGTCAACCACTAAGCCAAGCATGGGAGGGAGGGATGGGGAGAGAATGGGGTGGGGATCGGGTGGGGGCTGACTGGGCGATGTGTGCATGTATGTCTACAAAAGTTTGTATCCCATTATGATGTATGAATACAGTGCACCAATAAAAAAAAGAATACAAACAATAATAACTTCTGGGGACAAAGGGGGGAAACAAACTCTTCTGCATTACATGTGAGTTTGTAACCACTATGGGCATCAGTATGAAGGTTCCTCCAAAGTCTAGGAAGAGAACCTCCATGTGACTCATTATATTTCCAAAATAATTTACTTTTTTACTATAGTAAAGCTTGCAAATTCACATTCATATCAGCACAAGTAACAACAGCCAATTTATGGAACTAAGCCAGGTATTATCCTTTAGCAGATGAATCTACAAGACAATATATATATATATATATATATATATATATATATATATATATATACACACATACATACACACACATGAAATTTTACTCCACCATAAATAAGAACAAAACTATGTCATTTGCAGAAAAAATGTGGGTAACTAGAGAATATCATCCTAAGTAAAATAAGTCAGTCTACAAAATTAAGGGTCATATGTTTTCTCTCCTATGCAGAAGCTGAGGAGAAAATAAGAAACAAAATGGACCTCAGACAAATAAAGGGAAAATGAGTAGGATAGTGGGAGGAGATTGGGGGGGGGAATAGAAAGAAGAAAAAGGAGACCTGATGAAGGAAACATTTCAAATAATGTTGTATCCATATATAAAGGTATCACTACCAATCTTAATAATACATATGGGGAAGAAGGTAGTAAGGTGAAATACAGAAAGAAACATACCAAATGTTCTGGTATGTTTGTATCACTTTGAACCTCAGTATGATGTATAATTATAATGCATCAATAAAAGTACAGTTTTTGAAAAAAAAATAGCTATTACAGCAACTTGGCATATCCCACCCAGTTTGGAGATAATGTTGCTAAAATTGCTCCTCCAGATGAATATAGCTGATGCACTGACACTTCATGCACTCAAAGTTAAATAATAAGGCTGGAAATTAACCCTTAGTTATTTTTACCCAGGAGGGAATTCAGTGCTATACCAACTAAGACTAGCTGGCTGGACAATCATAATTCCAAGAAGCCATTACAGGAGTGGGCAATTTTGGAAGGAGATACAGCTGCAAAGCTAATCTCTCATAAAATATTCCCAGCCATGGATACCACCAGATGGCAGGATAAATAATCATGACTTCTGGGAAGCATGTTGATTTATATCACCAACTAATAACAGGCAAGATTCAGCCCTGACATTGCCACAACCTGCATCCAGGTCCTCCCTTGTTAAAGAGCTCTACCAACAGTGGGGAAGCTTCTATTTGAAATTATCTCATTTTTTCTCCTTTTCTGAATTTACACTTAGAGAACATAAGTGATCTGAACAACTGTGTTATGCCTGTCTGAATAATCCTCAATGCAGGTAATTTCTGATTTATGCATTTAGAGCTGATTGCATAACCTTTGGCTGCATATTCTTCATCTTCTTTTTTTAATTGCCCAAAACTTCAGCCATTTCTGATCATTATACACTAATCAGAGGCCAAGAGGGAGGAAGAGATAGTGGCAGAGGGTTTGGTGATGACATAAAAAAGACCTACTCACTCAAACATTTTAATCGACTTTTAGCACCTGAGTGATCCCATTACTCATGAATACAGATAATCATGAGTGCTTTGGTCTGCCTGGTACCTTTAAGCCATCAGGCCCGGCACACAGCTGTAATCTCATAACACGGAGCACTGAACTTCTTGTCACTTATCCTGACCCCTGAACTCCATCTCCCACATACTCTTGCCTGGCACCTAATTTCATCATTCACTTCCTTCTCTAGTGATGTATATCATAGCTGAAGCAGAGACTCAGAAGCTCTTAAGTACTATTTAAAGGCTCATATTTCCAGTGTCATCAAATATACCCAGAAACACTTCATACTGTCCAGTGCAAGCTTCAGCATCTTATGCCTCTGTGCCCCAGGTTCATTTAAATAGTACTGAAAAGTACAAGTATCAATGTAAATATAGCATATGTATATTTGTAGATGTTGCCATGAATTTACAGTATAGTGGTTGACTTGGGAGCTTCCAGCACTGGAATAGTTCCTATTTCACGTGATACCTTAGACATGAACCCATTATTCTTCTATCACTTATTACAAACATCAGAAACTGCTTAGATTTTCTAGTATAAGGTACCTAGAAGAAGTAGTAGCACTTGTAAGATGTATTCCTGACTTGCAGCATCTTGAACTATGGTCTACTGTATCCTTCTCTCTCACCTACAGAGGAGCCAATGTGACGCAGTCTATTGTGAACTTATTATCTGAGATAATGCCCCTCTCTTCAAGAAGTAGTTGCCTTTGACTATGAGATAAGTCTTCCCTAGTTCTTGATTTGTTTTGTTTTTTTTTTTCCCCTCTTAAACCTATTATCTGCCAATTCTAAGAAAACTTATTGGGCTACATGACTATGATTATTTGTCACATTTCCTTTGTGTAGCCTTTATTTTCTTTTTTTAATTTTTTCAGACTTATTGTAAATCTAACTTTTATTGTAAATCATACCACATTCTTTGAGAAAGTAGAATACGAACAATTTTTTTAAATAACCTCAACTCATGAACAAAGTAATTTCACATTGCAAATACTATCCCATACAAAATGAATTAGTCAACCCTGGGTATAAAGGACAAAATAATGACCATAAAATTTAATTCAATATAGTTTGGATTATATTAATTATATGAACATTTGAATAGTGATCATGACTAAAGGTGATTAAATATAGATATATTGTATAATACTGAGAATTTTACAAAAACTTTATAGGGTGGCTTAATTAAGAATTACTAGAAATAACTTCCAAACCAAAATCCAAACTATAAAATGGCTCAGTAGATCTTATCAAATTATTGTGTAATTATCTTATCTATTATATATGCTTTTCATCCAACTTTTATTGATTTACATTAGTTGTCTGGCTATAATTAGACTTGAACTGTGTAGTTTCAATGAAGCTTTACATAAGAAAACTGATTATTCTTGGAAAAATATTCTCACAAAAGGAGCACGTAGAACCAAGCACTATTTATTGTACATAATTATCTTCTCTTTCAGCATAAAATGTTATTTTGGCTCATCTATAACTCAGGTCTGTATAGGACTTTCATTTGATTTACAGATGATCCAGCATCATAAGAAAATAATTTAGTGTGTCATGTGTCCCAAATCACGGAAATCAATAGCTTAAATATAGAGACATCTCAATTAGAGAGTGCAAAGAACAAGACATGATTCCTCCTTTCCTAGATCATTAAAATGGAAAATATTATAAGATTATTCTTTCAGTGTTGATATGGGGTATAATTTTATTTCCAACTGGAATACATAGAGTTCCCATCAGATGGGAGAAAAATTTGGAGAAAAGGTTGTATAGTAATGGCCTGTGAGGGATGGGGTACAGATTTGGTAAAGTATTAATTGGTGCATTTCTACAGCACCTACATATGATTGTGGGCTTAAACAGTTAAACAGGGAGTTAGATTATAATCCTGAATACACGGGTATCATCCAATTTTCCTGTGTTTTTCCTCCAAGAAACCCATAAACCAAAGCCATAAGCATTTGTTGTATTAGCTATACTGGGGTAAATAATCTGAAAGCCAAACTTTAGTCTCTTCCTGAAACACATAAAAAATGTAGCTATCATTATAAAAGCTTGCTAATGAGGAGTCCATATTGCCCATCAATGATCATACAGTCTTCCAAATCCCACCGATAAGTTAAAGACAAAACTCTTACAGTTTGCTGACAAATATTTTAGGCAATTTCCCAAATATGATGCTTCCCAGAATAAGCTCATGATGGAAAAGTAAAACAAATTATTATCTTAGTTTTATAAATGGGTGGAGGTGAGAAATGAAAACAGATTTTCCCTTATAGGGAGCCCATATCTGGTCCCAGGACTATAAATGCACAAGTTTATATAGTTTTCCTCCATGAAACTGAATAAATTTTAACATAATAGGTTGAACTGTCACCTGGCCCCATAGTAACTATAATCAGAGTTGAAAGATTTCAACTGTGTTGCAATTAAATGGAAAAAAAGTTACTTTTTCAGAATCCTTTCAAATTCTAGTTATAGAATTTTAAAAGTCATTAACCCACTTATAGCCTCTTTCTTCTACTACTCATAAATAAGTATTTACTAAATAATTAGATGCACATTATCCTACAATAGGATTGTGATGACCAGTGAAATCTTATTCTCCCGGCTGGCAGTATACAGGACATGCCTGTGAGATCTCAAAGCTAACACAAGCATACTGAAAGACCCTTTGGTAAGCTACCAGAAGAAAAAAAATATGGCCAGTTTTAATAAAGCTCAGACTATTTCAGGTACAAATGCAGTTTCAGAAAGTTGGTCCAGATGTAATTGGAAGCCTTTATCAGAATAGAAAGCCTAAACTGTTGGAAAATCAGCAACAAAAGCTTTAGAAATTGAAAGGCATGCAGGGAGGGACAGCCCTCAGGAAGCATGGTGCTCAGTAGAGAATGTTACCTGGAGAACTGCCTCTGCAGACCCCGCATCTGAGCTCTGTTGCGCTCTGATTCCAGGGTCACCTCCCGTAACCGCTTCTCACTTTGAAGACGCAAGTGTCTCTCCTCCTCCAATTCATGTATCAGCTTCTCATGCTGTGGAAGACACAAGGGGATGGCTTTCAATATGGTGCTTGAGAGGAAAAAAAAATAACTGGTACTATCTGTTGGTTCTTAAGTACTAACTTGAGCTTTATATGTATTAACTTCATCCTGGTAATAACCCCGTAACGTAGATTACACCATTAATCTCAAAGAACCAGGGATCAAGGACATCGAAGTAACATGTCCAATATTACAGAAACATGTCTGATTGCAAAAGGTAACAGATTTTGAGTCCTGGCTGACTTAACTCATATATTTGAATAACTTCTACTATACCAGGTGGCTTTATACAAAGAATGATGACTGCTATCAAAAGCATAGTAATTCAGAGAGTAATTTATATGAGCATTATTATCTACAAAATTATTTCAGCTCCTCAATGACTGACATATGCTTTAAAGGGAATATTGCTGTTTCTATAAAAGGACCATGAACTTCAAGTTAATTAGATTATAGAACTAATAAGAATAATGCTTAAAATTAGTTATAATTTTGTCCATTTAGGTTTTAAAACATAAAAAGTGGCAAAATCACCCAATGTATTATAATCCTAGAAAGCTACCTCATCTCACAAATGAGCATTAGAAATTGAAAGAGGGACTGAAAGACCCAAAATAGATGGTTCTGCATATAGCTTAGATTCTCCTGTTAATGCTGACTCTACTATGTCATCTTTATCTTGTGTTTTGTTCTTATTGCCTTTTGCATTGCACACCATGCTGGTATGCTTATTGGTGTTAATAAATGAAGCCCTTTTCATACAAGATATATAATTCTATGATAAAACCAAGGATGCAGTGCTTTATCATGAGGGACATAAGTCCCTAAGGGTAAAGAAGAGAAGCAGAGACCTGTATGCTAAAATGAATCAAACAGTATGACTCTATCACATGGATTACTCAGGGTTAAATATGATCTATTGAGTGGAGCACACCTACAGGAAGTGGTAACAAAGATGAATTTTTTGTAGCTCTAACTTCTGGGGAACACGTTATCCAAATGAGTGTGTGTGTGTGTGTGTGTGTGTGTGTGTGTGTGTATGCTCTACCATCTTGAACTCCATTAAGATGTATGACTACAGTGCACCAGTAAAATAATCAAAATAAAGTAAAAAATTAATCTGGAAATTAATCATGAGACTCTGAAAATACTCACACATTACCTCACCTCTGTACCCTTCACATTGCCTGTGCTTTTGCTTACAAAGCCCAGGCTCCCAGACTCAGCTCGCAGCCCCAGCCTTCAGAACTCTTCATCCTTCTCTCCCTTCCCTGAGCTCCAATTACTAGACACACTACATTTACCACCTCTGAGATTCTTATTGTTTATTATTGCTCTTACTAGTATTGCTATTTTTATTATGATCCTGTACAATTAGCATAATTCTTCAACTGGATAAAGATTTGTAGGAGATTCCAGTAGTTCTGATGCACAAATTTACTTTTTTTTAGTATATGATCTAATATACAATAGTCTAAACATTTTTACCTATTGGCTGTGGAGCTGTCCTTTTTCTATATCTTAATATATTTTTAAGTGTCATCATCCCCCTTAAGTTACTTTTATTGACATCAGAAAATAATCAAAATCAAATCTTTATTCTTTGGAATGGAATGGAAAGGGTGATTATGGGGGAAAAGTGCTAATTAAATTCACCTCTGTACAAATGTTTAGAATGGTGAATTTTATAAAATACATATATACATTCACAATTAAAACCTAACTCTTCACTTGGTTATTGTATACAGTCAACATTAATCTTTGTATTGACTCACTGGAGTAGAAGAAATATGCACAGGGAATCTTTATTACAGAATTTAGAAGATAGTATTTGATTCCAGAAATAGTAAAAAATGGCCAATGTTGACTAGTTCAAAAGCACATGTTAAGCAAGGCATGGTGCCACATGCTTGTAATCCCAATACTTGGGAGGCTGAGACAGAAGGATTATAGGTTCAAGGTAATCCTCAGCAACTTATTGAGACCTTTCACAACTTATACCATTTTCGAAATTAAAAAAATAAAAATAAAAATAGGGGTGTGGCAAAGCTCAGAGGCAGAATGTCTCTGGGTTCCATTCCCAGTACCAAAAAGTAAATCACCCGATACCTACAAAAAATATAAAGTTTTGCAGAATAAACAACATCTTTTCTTCAAAAGTAAATTATGTTGTACAGATTCACTAATTGCCATATGCAATGAGTCCCTAATATCTAATTAAGAACCTCTCCACATTAATAATCATTGTTTATGCCTTTTCAAATATGGAAAAGAAAAATTACACACACTCTCCTATAACACAATAATTTCTAGAGAATTCAGAGTATGGAAGCAAAAGTTATTTACTAAAATATATTCTCTTCAAATTGTGTATATTTCAATTAATCCATCATAGTTTTGCAATGATCTGCACCTATTTTTCCAGACACAGAGGTTTATTACCAAACTAGAAAGTAGGAAGTCATAGTATCAATAAAAAGTAGAAAGACATAGTATCAGTGTTTAACCTGGATTTAAAAAAAATCAATTATAGCCTATGGATAAAATGATTTGTTCCCAAAGTAATTTTGTTTTCTCCCATTGGTTTGCTGTGGAGTTTTACAGCAGGAAGAAGGAAAAGAAGTGAGGGAATTACAAAATATTTCCCCCTTCAATACTGTATCTATTCCTCAGAACAGCCAGTAATCTTAGTTATCACATTCATTTAAAGATCAAGAGAGGGATAAAGGGAAAGACATACTACAGTTTCAGTACCCTTTCATCTACTGACCAACACCTAAATTGGTTCTATAATTTGGCTAGTGTAAATTGTGCTGCTATAAACATGTATACGCATGCATCACTATGCTCTTCTGACTTCAACGTCTTTGAAAAGATATCAAGGGTCATATGGTAGTTCCAGTCCTAGTCTTCTGAGTAATCTCTACAATTATCTCCATAATAGTAGGACTAATTTGCAATCCACCAACAGTGTAAAAGGTGTAAAATATATAAGGGTTTTTATTTCCCCACATCCTCGCCAGCATTTATTATTGTTTAAAACCTAACCCTTTATTTGTTTATTATACACAATCACCATTTCTCCCTGTATTGACTTACTAGACTATAAGGATCATGCAAAGGGGACCTTTATTAAAGAATTTGGAAGATGTTGTTTTGATTCCAGAAATGGTGAAAAACAGCCAATATATTATTGGTGGTTGCCATTCTAAGAATGGAATTAGAGGGGACCTCAGAATATTTGATTCACATGTCCCAGAATGCTAATGATGTTGAAGTTTTATATATTTATAGAATTTTGTGTGTGGTATTGAGAATTAATATTTATAAATATAAATCATATATATGTTTTATATTACATTTTTGTGTGTGCAGTACTGAGGATTCAACCTAGGGGAATTCTACCTCTGAGCCTCACCCCCAGCCCTATTTTTTATTTTGAAACACAGTCTAAGTTGCTGAGGGTCTAAGTTGTTTAGGCTGGCTTCAAACTTATAATCCTCCAGTCTCATCCACCCAAGACCTATGACTATAGGCATATACCATGATGTCCTGCTTGTATTTCTCTTTTAGATAAGTGTCTATTAGGTCAAGAGCCCAGTTTTTGATTGAGTTATTTGGTTTTTTAATGCTAAGTAAAATTTTACTCAGTCATAAAAAACAAAATTATGTCATTTGTAGGAAAATGGGTGTAACTAGATAATATTATGCTAAGTGAGATTAGCCAATCTCAGAAAGCAAAAAGTGGATATTTTATCTCCTATGTGAAACCTGGAGAGAAATTGGGAAACAAAAAAGACTTTAGATAAAATTAGGAGAAATTCCAGCAAAATAATAGGAAAGGATTAAGAAAGAGAGGTGGGGAGAGAAAATATTTGGTGAAGATTATAGTTCAAGCTATCCTATGTATATATGCAAAATGATCAATTCTAATCTCAATAACATGAACAGGGAGGGGAATGGAACATGGTATGATCCAGGAAGAAATATACCAACTGCTCTGTGTATACAATGTTCCTACCACTATGAATCTCATTATGCTGTAATAATTACAGTGAACAATAAAAGTATTTTTCTAAAAAAAATGAAGTTTGCCATGTCCCACTGTTAGAAATGGCAGCTATGAGCTGGAATGATGGTGCATATTTGTAATTCTACTACATGGGAGGCTGAAACAGGAGGCTCTGGATTCATGGCCAGCCTCGGCTACTTAGTGAGGTCCTCTGCAAGTTAGTGAGACACTGTTTCAAAATAAAGAATAAAAAGTAGAGCTGGGGGTGTAGCTTAGAAGTAGAATGCCCATGACCCTGAGTTAAATCCTCAGTACCGAAAAAAAAAAAAAAAGATGACAACTATGAAACTACAACTTTTTTGACTCCCATTCACCCCTTTTTTCTTTACTTTTGCAGTCAGTTCTGCTGAAACACTTATATTCAGAGTGCAAATTTGTTCCAATGCAATTGATAAATCAGGGGACACTTGGAGCATGACACAAAAAATCACATTTGCTTATGTCTAACTTCATTTACGAGAAAAATTAGGTGACTACAGAGAGTTGTACCCAGCTGAACCAGGCTACAGAGAAATACACAAAGCACACATTTCAGATAGCCCATCATGTGTATTTGGAGCCACACTCATTCACATCTGTGTTACAAGTTTCCTTTCAAGTTCAGGCAGCCTTTTTCACTACCACTTCACAGTAACTCATTAGCTGCATCCCTATTGACACCCACACCCATAAGCCAAATGCAAGTCTTCTTCAAAGTATTGAAAATTATTGTAGTATGTATGTATTTCTTAGCTATGTAACACATGGAAAACTTAGCTACCATTTGTATTAGGTTCTTTTAAAAAAATTTTTAGGCTCCTTTTTTAAGGTGTCACTGACAAAGCTTTTAGTATTACATTCTGAGTCTCGTTCTCCCATGAGCCCTATGGCTTCTACTCCGTTGTTTTGCAGAAAGCAGTGATTTTTAGAAATATATATGTCAAGTTATAGCAGGACAGACTATACATCATGGTGTAGAAAAAAAATCAGAATCAAGAGTAGAATTCCAAAGCACTTTCCTTATCCAAGGACGAGCAAAAAGTTGAGTCCTAGACAAAAAAAATCAAATATAAAAACAAAAGACATCTTAAGTCCAAGTCTTCTATCTATAAATGAGCTTGTCTATACATCTTAGCATTGATAAAGAGCCTACACTGAGTCATATTTAATTAGGCTCCTCTCTCATTAAACTGAAAGGAAGGAGATTCCAGTTTACTTATGAAACTTTAACATTTTTAACTTAATTTTTGAACTCTTCTCGTAGATAATATTCTAAGAACTGCTTAAATTATTCAAGTGGCAAAGGTCATATCTATACGAATATTCCCAGAAAAGGGAAAGAGGTACATAAATTCCAACTGCTCCCTGACTAAATAGAAAACTATCTGAAGAAAGGAGCTATGTAAACACTAACTTGGATCCATTCATTCACCCAGGGCACCGATGTCCGCCGCGCAGCTGCGGTTTGCCCAACACTACATCAGTTCCAGAGGTTGTAATGAGCTAAATGAGCTGGTTGACTTCACTAGACTTAGAGACCAGTGGTGAGGACAGCTGCCAAACTATCTACCACACAAATAAACGTGTCAGGGTCAACTGCAGAGCGATTCAGGGTTTGCTGGAGAGGGCAGGAGGAGGAACGAGCTTTGTGTGGTGTGTTAGGGAAAGGTGTCTCTGAGGAAGTAACCCTGACACTTTGACCTTTGTGATGACAAGGTGTTATGCGAACAGAGAGGAGATCAGCAGGCCAGGCCCTTCATCACACATGGCAAGAGGGGAACCCAGTGCAGCTGGAGTCTGGTGAGCAAGGGGACAGGTGCAGCAGGTGATACAGTGGAAAGGAGGAGGCTAACCTGCAGGGCAATGACCATCCCATGAAGGGTTTGGGACTGTGTCCTGAATAAAATGGTAACTTGTTACCAGGACTTATTCACATGAGCAATACGAACCGATTAAGATTTTGCAAATTTCACTCTGACTATTACATGATAAACTGAAATAAAGGGCTAAGTCACAAAATGAGAAAATATTTATGTATTTATTAGTACTGGGTTACACCTGTAACCCTATTTTATTTTGAAACAGAGTTTCCCTAAATTGCCTAGGCTGACCTCAAACCCGTGATCCTCTTGTCTCAGTCTCCCACAACGTACTGAGTTTACAGCCATATGCCACCAAGCCAGACATGAAAACATTTAACTAGAGACTAGTGAATGCTATCTGCTTCCAGTTTGTACCATTTATTAAGAAAGTGGTTTTGGACAAACCATATAACTAAAAACTCCACTAATTTAAGGCCATTTACTTGCTGTATTGAAAATAGTTGATTTTAACAAGCCAATTTTGTAGCAACACTGTGAGGAATGACCAAAGCAATATGTGGTAAAGCACTGTAAACTCATGAAAGTCCAATATAAAATGAAACGTGGTAACTGAAAGAATACAGCTTATATTGTCTAATGTAGTTTATGTGCTTTTGATATATTTTGTAGGAATTTTAGCCTCTAATGAACACTGCATGTTAGACAAATATTATAATAATATTTCTTTTAAAAATTTCCAAATGTATTTTAAGCAGCTAATACATGAATACTGAAGGAAATGTACTTTAAATTTGGCTTTAATGTACAAATGGCACATTTAACCCTGTATTCAGCCTTTCCTAAAAGGCAATTTAACTTCATTATCTAGGATAATTTTAAACACATGGCTTGATGTATGGTGTGCCAACCCTTCAGAAGAAAATTAAAATATGCATACTTGATTTCCAACTACAGAAAGTCAATAATACCTCTATCCTTTGGTGATTATATTCTATTTGATGGTTCTCAGAACATCAATGGGTAATAATACTGGTAAGCTAAAGAAAACTCAACAAACTTAGGAATTTTTTCTTTGTTTAGTGTGGAAATTAGAGTAACATTAGACACTGCCATGAGTCAAGTGTTAACAGGGAGGCACCACTCCCTGCTGAACACACTGAAAATGCCCCTCAGAGAGGACTAGGAGGCACCTGTCTCCAGCTGTTTTGTGATGACATGATGTTTGGAAAATATGTGGCGTCACATACAGTGGCACACTATGTTCCTTCTTTTTATTTTTACCGGGGATTCTACCTCTGAGGTATACCCCCATCTCTTTCTTGTTTGCTTTAAAACAAGGTCATGCTAGGTGAATGAATATCTCCTTGAATTTTTGAGGCTGGCCTCAAAACTGTCATCCTCCTGTCTCAGTCTCCTAAGTACCGGGATGAAAGGTGTGGGCCACCACACTCGGCTCACATTGTTTCTTTTCAAAAAAAATTTCCAACAAATATTGAAGTTACAAAACTCTAATTATAATACTCTTTATGAATAATACTATATATAATTAAAACATAATGGGAGAAACATTAACACTCTTGGATAATAAGTGGGTCTTGAACTTAATGAGAAGTAGGATAGGGGCATTAAAGAGGACCAAAGGAAGTAAGTGGCATTTCTGGGTACTGATGGAAATGTATATGAACTCATTCAAAAGATGTGGGATCTGGCAAACAAGCTGTGTATTATGAAATGGGATTTAAAATTAAAGTAGGAAAGATGAGTACATTTGATTTGATGATACAAATACAAAGTGGGACATTAATACCAAATCATCAATTCAGAACTTTTGATCTGCTTAGACTTGCTTATTAATTAGTATCTACAAAGTCACAGGTATTTCCATATATACACCAGTCAGCATCTAAAGTATACTGAAATAGTCTAAAAGACCCAGGATTCTCTTATTTTTAATTCTTTTGCTACCAGAGAGTCAAAAATGACAACTGACTTTTCTTTAGAAGTTCATAAGCCAAACACATCAGTAGAAAATCTAAAGTTAAACTGATGTTTTCAAAAGAACTAGTTTTTAATTTAAAAACTCTGCATTAACCAGTTTCTACCAAACCAATGTAAAAATAATGTATCTAAATTAAGCTGTGGTTATTACATTTAATTGCAGCTTCATTTTTGCTTTTTACACAAATTTCAACATATTTTCCATAAAGCCCTCTGAATTCAATATCCCCATTAGTTATGAAAGATTCATTCATCCTAGAAGCAGAGAACCAGATAAGGAACTTAAGAATTGATTTTTTAAAGCCTGTACTGTTGGCTGTAACAGAAGAATCAGAATCAGATTTTGAGATGCTAGGACAGAAAGGGCCCAGTATATAGCCACAGTGCTGATAACATCGCCTGGGAAAGACAAAGCTTTTATTCTAACTAAAAAAAGATGCAGAGCTTGGTTTAGAAGAAAGCTGAGAGGAGAGAGAAAAGGGTAAAGGAGACAAAGAGGAAGACAAGGGGGTGGAGGAAGGGGGAGAACATTCCAAGGGTAAAGAAGACAGATGGGCATGTGGACGGAACTCCAAAACGTCCTTGCTGGTAGATGGGAGCACTACCAGAAAAGTGCCATAAATGAAGACTACATTTTTTTAGCCAAATATTAATTTGGAGCTTATTACTAAGCCAAGGGATACAGATGTGACTAGTATAAGAATAATAGATTCAAAGGTAGGCTGTAAATAAAAGCAAGTTAAATTTTGCCATGTCAAGAATGGTATGCATTGTAAAAGCACGGTAGGAAAAATTACAGATACTGGGATTCTATAAGCAGAAAATTAAATTATTTTTAGTATCATCAGTGATCTTTATTATTTATCAATTAGAGCTAGAAATGAAAAATAAAATTGTAATATTCCATCTATGATATGAAGTAATGCAGTTTGGGATTTGATGTCATCACACAGCTGAGGAAGTAGAAAAGTAATTTATATGTAGACTTACATTTCATGTTTTCCAACAACATAAATATCTTCCTTCCACCATCATAATCCTGCATGAAAAAGGTATGTAGACTAACAACCTAGGTTGTCATTCTGGTCCTCCCACTGGAGTGCCTTGCAACCTTGGGAAGACTGGACCAACTTCTACAATGTTTAGATTCCTCCCAATTCTCACATCCTACTCGCCATAACTACATCGAGAAAAGTCTGATCACTAGGTGGGTGTGGTGGCGCATGCTATAACCCCAGTACTAGGGAAGGTAAGACACCAGGATCTCAGGCTTGAGGACAGCCTCAGCAACTTAATGAGACCCTGTTTCAAAGTAAAAATTAAAGGAAGGCTGGAGGTGTAGCTTGAGGTAGAATTTCCCTCCAACGTTCATTCAGTCCAAAAAAGAGAGGAAGGAAGTCTGTCTATCTGTCTGATTACTAATACTATTAAGGATATAAAAAGATGAAATGTGAACTCCCTAAGATGGTGTGTGTATGCATTTGTTGTGTTGAGGGTTTAGACAAAGTGTAATTTTAATTTGATAGTGATAGTTATTGACATCACTGTTTTAGATAGGTATGCAAGGCTGTAGTTTGTTTTGTTTGTTTTGGTACTGGGGATTGAATCTAAGATTATACTTTCAAGCTACACTCCATCCCTTTATTTTTTTTATTTTGAGACAGGTCTTGCTAAGTTGCTGAAGCTGTCCTTGAACCTTCAATCTTCCTGTCTCTGCCTCCCAAGTACTGGATTTCAGGCATGTGCCACTGCACCCAGCTGAGGCTGTAGGTTTAACAGGCTAAAGGTATGAATTGTCTTGGCAAGTATAAAGTGAGCAAGACAATGTCAAAATGCTGATATTGCATTTTCCATAACTGGAAAGGGAGGAGATGAAGTAGACTCCAGAAGCATCAATTTAAATTTGGTTTCCAAATGATTAGAGATCTCTGTAGATTTTAAGGAAAAAGATGTAATCTAAATAACATCCGAGGAAGGTAATTCTCCCTTGGTGTGGGCTCCAGACATGAAAGATGTTGAAGGAGGACAAGAGGGGACTACGTCTTTTATTACTGCCATTCGTTAGGGATGGTTCCCTGAGGTAGAAAAGACTATTCCACAACATTTTCTGGCTCACTAGCTTTCTGACTTCAACAAGCTTCTCAGAAAACCATTCTTTCCCCAAGTCTTTGAATATCTGATGATCACAGGGGCTGACCAGGAAAGCAAGACATTGAGTAATAATGGTGGTGGTGAAATGGTAACAACATTCAGCTGCCTGATTCTGACATGTGCTTTCCCTTATGCTGGTCTTTTTCTTGAGTTTATTTGGTCAAAAGCTCAATTCTCTACTTGACTTAGAAAGCAGTTTAATTTACTTGACCAATGGGTCCTTTTATAAGAAGTCAATGACTCATTCTTCTCCCTTGGTCACAGATCTTTCTCTGTTGTCATGTTAATTGATTACAATTAACAGTAGCTATTAATTATTCTATCCTCTTGGGTATTCTCAGAGTCAATTTCATTAAATGCCTTCATACATGGTTGGACTCTTCTTACGGATTCTTTTCTTGCTCTGGAGACAGTATATTCAGTAGGAGGAAAGAGTGCCATTTCCATTTATTTTTAGCAATTTTGACTCTCGTTATCCACTCTGAAACCTCTCTGAGCTTTAGAGTGGCCCTGTATTTATTCATGACCCTGCCACCCCCATTCTGCCTCTTTTCTGTCTGTACCTCACAATGACTAACAAAGAATGAATGGATTCTCCCGCTAATCTAGTTCTGATCATTTCAAATGGGAAACACTGTATTTCTCTATTACTTATACAGAAGACTCTAAGATCTTATTTTATTTTTTCTTCCATACTATTGAATTTCAGGTATGTTTACTCTAAAGGGTAGCTAATGCTCTGCTTTCTTAACCCTTATGTCTTTGTTGTTGTTGCTGTTGTTATTGTGGGGACTCAATCCAGGGACACTCTACATTTGAGCTATACCCACAGACCTATTTTATCTCTTATTTTAAAACAGGGTTTCTCTAAGTTGCTGAGGTCCTCAGGAAGGTACTGAGGCTGACCTCAAGTCTGCAATCCTCCTGTCTCAGCCTCCCAAGTACTGGGATTACATATCTGTGCCACCATACCCAAATCAACCATGATGTCTCTTACTTCACTGCTCACTTAATGTTTGCCTTACTCTATTCAGTGGCACTCTTATGAATCAACTTAGCTTCTTATTTATTATTTTCTTTTTGTGTATGTGGTATTATAGATTGAACCCAGAGGCATTGTGCCTCCAAGCTACACCCTAGCCCAACTTTTTATTCCTTATTATTATTATTATTATTATTGGTGGTGGTACTGGGGTTCCTGGAAGCCCTTCTACCTCCAGGCTCCACTCCCAGACACCTATTTTGTATTTTTATTTGGAAACAGGGTCTCTTAAGCCAGCGCACACGCCTGGCTTCGAACCTGCGCAATCCTCCTGTCTCTGCCTCCCAAGCGCGGGGATTACAAGCGTGCACCACCACGCCCGGCTTATTCCTTATTTTTGAAACAGGGTCTCACTAAGTTGCAGAGGACCTCACTAATTAGCTGAGGCTGGGCACAAACCAGGATCCTCCTGTCTCAGCCATCCATATACTGGGATTACAAGCATGTGCCATCATGCCTGGCTTCAATTTGAAAGTTATAGGTATGAATTGGTTAAGGGCTAATTGGGTGACATGTGCATGTATGCCTCTGCTATCTTGTACTCCATTAAGATGTATGATCACAATACACCAATAACACTTTTTTAAGCTGGTTGTCCTATCCTTTGCTAAGCATTTCTATATATTTATTTTCCTCCACCTCCTCAAAACACATACTTTTCTTAAAACAGGTATCGGGCTTTGTGCTTAGTAAAAAACTCTAAAAGAATATTAGCAGATTGCTGAGCATCCCAGAAGCATGCAATAAATACACATTGAATTTCCCAGAAGCCTCTGATCTCCCATTCCTCTTTCTCTACTTGGCAGCTGGCTTTACATTTGCAAAGTCTCTCTCAATAAAACTTCTAGTCTTAATGCCAATGCTGAGGATAATGTGATAATACTCTATTATTTAGTTTAAAAGTTCTATAAACGGAGCAAATAATGTTATGTGCATATATGAATGTATAACTATGAATTTCACTCACATATAATTACAATCCACTAAAATAAAGTAAAATATTGAAGTTAAAAAGCTTCATAGAGCTGGACATGGTGGTGCACGCTGGTAATCCCAGCATTCGGGAGGCTGAGTCAGGAGGATCACGGTTCGCAGACAGCTTCAGCTACTTAGTGAGGCCCTCTGCAATTCAGTGAGACCTGATTTCAAAAAATAAAGAATAAAAAATAGGGCTGGAGTATACCTTGGAGGTAGAATGCCCCTGGGTTCCATTCTGAGTACTGCCAAAAAAGAAAAAACCTCCATAGATATGATTTTCCTTGTAATTTCCTTTCCCCACCACCACCTTCTCCCACAGACAAGTCCCAACTTCATATCCAAGTCCCTTAACTGACTAATCACTTTTGCTCATTAAGTCAAAAATTCTATTCCTTAGAAGAAGTGCAGTGCCTCTTTACAAAGCATTTGTAATTCTATTTCTTAGCAGTGTGCGTCTCTCTGTTCTTTTTTTTCTCCCTACTAGATTTTCT
>NC_137787.1:101828100-101935600 GCF_963383645.1 Muscardinus avellanarius | reverse complement strand
CACATCCTGACCTTGTACACTGTAGAGCTCTGTGTATGTGAAACCCCCAAGAAAGGGAATCTATGAGCATGTTCGATGAGTCAATTTATTTCATGGAATATCTAATTTATTAAAATAAGTGACGCTAAGCCCTATTTAGGCTAATCCTTAGCTTCTAGCATTATTTATTTTGTACTATAAAACGTGTCTTCTCTCTCAGAAGCATGGGCACCAAAGGGAGGAACAGTAACTTTTAATGGGTGCAGTTAAATCTTGGAATTTTTATCTGAAAACTATAAAGCTTTTTAAAATGAATTTGCAAATGTAATTGAGCCTCTAATAGCTGCTACTGATAGTAATTAAAGAAAATCTCATTTCCCTAAATTAAACATAATGAAATGTTTTTCAAGATCAAATAAAACTAGAAAATGCTATCAGGGTGATAGAATTTGCCTCTGAATGTGGTGTTCTGGAGTTTGCAGAGAAGCCTTGGTTGCCAGCAAAAGCCCATGGCTTAGAGGGTTATGGGCAATGTAGAAGTCATTTCCACTGTATCATATCAACTTTTATTGGCTGATAACCCATTCCAAAGCCAGTATAATGTGAGGCTTTATATTGAGCGCTTATGTAAATGTAACAGGCATCCTTTAAAATTCTTCCACTAGTTCCTTTAAAGAGTTTATTTAATTAAATGCTGTCAACATATGCTGAATTCACCTTATATTTCACACTATTAGTGTTCAATTTTTACATTACATTTCCTTTTCTTTAAGTGAAAATGGCAATTGAGAGCCATCATGACCACCTTATCCAGGTCAGTAGTGATAAGCAGGAAAGTGCTTCAATTGATGACTTGGTTCAGGCTGCTATAACAAAAAGTACTACAGACTGTGCAACCAAAATAAATTTATTTCTCATAGGATTAGAGTCTAGGAAGTCAAAAATTTAGGTACCTGCTGTTTTCAGTTCATGATGAGGGCTTCTTCCTGGTTGGTAGATATGCCTTCCACATGGTGGAAGGAGGAAGCCAGCTCTCTCAGGCCTCTTCTGATAAGAACATCATTTCCATTCAAATGGCTGCACCTTCATGATCAAATCATCTCCCAAGAGGCCCATCTCCAAATACCCCAGCACTGGCAATAGGGTTTTGGTCCATTATGAGAGGGCATGAACATTCAGGCCATAATGATTGCTCAGAATCAATCACTATCTCCACAGACAGGTTCTTTGTCTCCTTCTTTTTCCCTCCCTCCCTCCCTCCCTCCCTCCCTTCCTTCCTTCCTTCCTTTTTTTCCTTTTTTCCTTCCTTTCATTTATTTTTGTGGTATGGGGAATGGAACCAAGGAGCATTCTAGCTCTTAGCTATCCCCCAGCCCTTTTAAGTTGCTGAGGCTGGTCCTGAAACCTGCATTCCTCCTATCTCAGCCTCCTAAGTACTAGGATTATGGGTATGTACCACCAAGCCCAGCTGTTGTCTCATCAATTTTTTTTTTTTTTTTGTGGTACTGGGGTTCCTGGAAGCCTTTCTACCTCCGGCTACACTCCCAGACCTATTTTTACATTTTTATTTGGAAACAGGGTTTCCTAAGCCAGCGCGCGCGGCTGGCTTCGAACCTGTGCAATCCTCCTGTCTCTGCCTCCCATGCGCAGGGATTACAAGCGTGCGCCACCATGCCCGGTTTATCTCATCAATTCTTGATGGTCTCCAGGCCAAATCACCTATAGTTTCCCTCTATTCCAGCACTTTATTGGCCTCATAGTCAAAAGCTTTTCCTTATGTTTGACCAAAATATTTTGTTTCATTAAACTTATCATTTGAATTTCTACAAATTGAAGAAACAATCTTAAAACTCTTCATAAAACGCTTTACCACAGTAAATAATCATTTTTCAGGCATTAGTCTCCTGGTAGACACCCTCTCAGTTATATATATGATTCTTTTATCTTTCTACTTACGTATAGCAAACAGTATGATGTACAGATGTAACAAGTCATCCATTTTTATCATTTTTGCAATGTTTATATTTCCATATTCCCTTTAAAATGGCAATCAAAATCAGATATAAAACTATAAGAAAAATATGATGAATACTGAGTTCACTATTTAGTACAAACTCCCAGTGTTCTGTGTTATACCTTTACTCTTTGGCCCTGAGTATCACCCCCACTCCCACACGCCAACAGCTCTCCTCTACTGAAAGGCCTTCAATTTGCTTTTTGTATGACATAACACACAGCCAACAAATACCTGTCATTGACCATTAATGGCTCTTATTTTTAAGTCTACAGTGATACCTGAATTTTTTTTAAATTTATTCCTGAGCTAGCCCATAGAAATGGTTATTTTCTTTTTTATTTTTATTTTATTTTATTTGTGCAGGACTAGGGATGGAACCCAGGGGGGCATTCTACCTCTGAGATACACCCTCTGCCCTATATTTTTATTCTTTATTTTAAAACAGGGTCTCACTGAGTTGCAGAGGGCCTCACTAAGTAGCTGAGGCTGTCCGTGAACCGCGATCCTCCGGTCTCAGTCTCCCAAATGCTGGGATTACAAGTACGTGCCACCATGCCTGGCTTATTTTCTTAATTTTAATACAACACACTATTTTCATGAATTAACTAATTAATTAATTAATTAATTAGCTATTTGGAAATTATTTCTTTTATGCCAGGCATTTAATAGGTGCTGCCATTCTGTTCAAAAAAAGACAAGTTTTCTTCCTGACACCAGTTAAATCTAGTCCATGACAGTCCTTGAAGATCATTTTTCTAAATATTGAACAATGTGTCTCTGTTGTTCAAAATATAAAGGACCTCTCCTACCTAAGTCAGCATTCTTTCAATTTCATAGCTGAGCATTTGGCATGCTCACTTCATTCACGCCCCACCCTCACCCCCACGGAGATGTCAGCCTGCAGCACAATTCTCCAATAGGTTGTTTTAATCATTGATAACCTAGGACTAGCAAGGGTGATTGCAATGTGGTAGCTTCAGTAACGAAAACTACAAGAGTTCATTCAAGTCCTTCAGGGGGCAAATATGTTCAGCAAGGGATTCTTTAACTCTAGAGTTTGTAACTTGGTCTGGGGCTGTGGCTCATGTCATACTTGGCCTTGTGACCACTTATTTCACTCTTAATTCAAGTGGACTTTAATTTCTGTCTGATGAACATTTGGTCCACATTTTACCTCCTATCCATGTTTTTTAGAACATTATTATATAGGGAGAAACTACTTCAAAATGTTTAAATAAATCAGTTGCTGATGGGAGTTTAAATGGGTATCACTTTGGAAAACCATCTGGCAGTATCTAGTGAAGCTGAATGTATGCAATGCCCGTGACCCAGAAATCCCACTCTCATTGCATATGTTTACCCCATATGTACATAGACTCCCCTAAAGACATGTACTAGCAGCATTATTTATAAGAGCTCCAAACTGGAAACAACCCAAATGTTGATCAACATAAATAAATTATGATATGCTCAAACACAAACAGCATACAGCAATGAATGAACAATCTACAGCTATGCCTGATAATACAGAAGAAGCTCACAAATGATGTTGAGAGAGAACAGTACATACACTAGGATATCAATTCATATTAAGCAGAAGCAATCAAAAACAATCCATGTCACCAGGTGTTTAAAAGAGAGATCTAGCTAGGTGTCTAAAAATGAACTTCCAGGATAATGGCAATATTCTACTTGTTGGTTTGGGTGCTCACTCACGGGTTCTATTGTAAAAAAAAAAAATGCAATAAGCTGTGCTGTTATGTCCCATAACAGTTTTGTATAGATTATACTTCAATAAATGTTTTTAAGCCAGATGTAGTGACACATACCTGTAACCCCAATACTTAGGAGGCTGAGACAGGCAGGTTATAAGTTCAACAGATAAATGAATTACAAAAGATGGGATATATACACAATGAAATTCTATGCAGCTATAAAGAACAAAACTGTGTTATTTGCAGAGAAATGGATGGAACTGGAGATTATTATGCTAAGTAAAATTGTCACAAAAAAGTAAAAGGAGATGTTTTCTCTCACACATGGAGGCTAGGGAGTAATTGGGATACAAAAAAATTTTGTAAACAAAGGAATAAAAACTAGTGGAGTGATGGAGGAGGCTGACGGGAGGAAAGCAGGTGAGGGAGGGAGGCTCGATGAAGAAAACACTTCAGTGGACATGTTGCACATGCACAAAATTATCACTGCCAATCTCAATGTCATGTATAGGGAGGATGAGAGAACAGGACGGGCGTTGGGCTGAGGCTCACCAAGTGCTCTGTGCATGTATGTTGCGGCTCTCACTCCAAACTTCAGCACAGTGTATGATTATAATGTACCAGTCAAAAAAAGAAGACACAGAGGGGACAAATAAATAATCATACAAAAAGATGCTCAACATTATATCATATTCTTAGGGAATTAGAGCAGTGAACTATCTCTACACAGTTACTAGAATAACTAAAATCCAAATGTTGGCATCATCAAATCCTGATGATGATGCAAAGCATCAGGAACTAATGGTTGCTGATGGGCCTGTAAAATGGTACAGGGTACAGCCAGCTTGAAAACAGATGGAAATTTCTTACAAAGCTTGACATAGGTTAACTATACAAGCCAATAATAAGAACCCTAGGTATTCAAATAAACTCAGCCCTCACATCCTCTCAAAAAAGTCTGCACATAAAAAAAAAAAAACTTGATAGTAGCCAGGCATGGTGGCGCATGCTTGTAATCCCAGGATTTGGGAGGCTGAAACAAGAGGATCGTGGTCCAAGGACAGCCTGAGCTCCTACTTAGTGAGGCTCTTTGCAACTCAGTGAGACCCTGTTTCAAAAATAAAGAATAAAAGATAGGGCTGGGGTGTAGCTTGAAGGTAGAATCCCCCTGGGTTCCATCCTCAGTACTGAAAAAAAAAATCTTTAAAGTAACTAAGACATTCTTCAACAGATAAATAGAAGAGATACAATACATTCATACAATAAAATATTACTCAGCAATATTGAGAAATGAACTATTAAGCCATGACAAAACCTAGACAAATCTAAATTATGTATTGCCAAGTGAATAAAAACCAGTCTGAAAAGGCTATTTACAGTATTATTCTAATTATAAGACATTCTGGCAAAGAAATAACAAAAGAAGTGGTAAAACATCAGTGGCTACCAGGGGTTTAGTGGTCAGGGAATGAATGAATGGGTGGTACATGGGATTTTCTAGCAACTGAAGGTGTTCTGTATGGGATCATAATAGTGGACATAGACATTGCACTTATGTCAAAACCTACAGAACTGTATCACACAAAAAGAAACCTTATTGTAAACATGAATTTGGTTAATAATGATGTAGCAATATTGATACCTCCATTTAAACAAATGCAGCATATTAGTGCAAGGATATTAGTGGAAGCATATATATACTGGGGATGGAACACAGGGGTATTCTACCTCCGAGCTACACCCCCAGCCCTATTTTTGTTCTTTATTTTAAATAGGGTCTCACTGGGCTGCAAAGGGCCTAAGTAGCTGAGGCTATCCACGAACCGCAATCCTCCTGTCTCAGTCTCCAAAATACTGGGATTACAAGCATGCGCCACCATGCCTGGCATAAGATGTTAATATTGACAAACTGTGCTGGGGATGGGGAGAGAGTTGAAAAGATGGGAACTCTGTACTTTATGTTCAATTTTTTCTATAATCCTAAAACTGCTCTAAAAATGCAGATCACAAATTAAGAAAAGTTTAAAAGGGAGGTGGCATAGCCTCAAAAATAACAAACCTGCTTTACTCAAATCTAATAAGATTAACCCAGGGTTCATAAAACCTTTTGTGTCCCGTCTACCTTCAGGGTAGAGTTCTAATTTGGAGGTGAACAATAGAAAACTCTTAGCCATCTAGTCCTGCCCCTCAATTCCTCTCAAGCACCACTGTTCTCCTCTCTGGTTCTAGAACCTTTTCCTCCCCAAAGATCCCCATCCCCTTGTCTTTCTGATTATCCCTGGGGCCCACTACAAATGCCCCCTTCTTTCTGAGTTCCCTCTAACACTACTGAGTGAAATAACTACACATGCTTCTCAATTCCATCCCAATAAACTCACTGTAAACTGAAAAACACATAGTAGCTTTCTGTTACTGAGACAACTATTTAAGCTAGGTTAGTTCACAAAAAGGAAAGGCTTCTCTCTGCTCATGGTTTCAGTTCATGGACAGTTGGCCCTGTTACTCCTGGGCCTGTAGTGAAGTAGGGTATCATGGTGGAGGGCACATGCAGGGCAAATCTGCTCACCTCATGCTGTCCAGGAAGTGAGAAGAGAGAGGAAACAGAGGGGCTGAGGCCCCAGTATTCCCTTCAAGATCATGTTCCCAATGACCTTCCTTCCACCAGGCCCACCCCTAAAGACTCCACCACCTCCCAACAGTAACATGGGCTGAGGACCAAGCCCTTGACACATGGACCTTTGAGAGGCACTTACTTGAACCACAAAAAACAGTATATTGATAATTCACTTAACCCATGGAACACCCCAGGTTAGACACACGGTACACTGTAGGATTTCAGTCATTCCCCCTCATGATCATGAAGAAGATTGGGAATTGTGGCTCACTGCCAAAGTCTAACACTACCTGCCTGGAAAAAGATCTACATCCCAAATCCAAAATATAATCTGGACTGAATTTGTGTAGCTTTTAGACCATCATATAGTTAAAAATTTGTGAGTCAAATTACTATAAATGGAGACCTTAGGTACTTTCTTCTCCCACCTTACAGTTAAAACCTGCTATATTGTACATACTCCAGTTTCTGACTCAGGCACTAGAGTATAAACAATTTGAGAGCAAGAAGCATGTCTGTTTTGTTGTTTTTGTTGGTTTGTTTGGTACTAGGGATTGAACCCAGGGACACTCACCTCTGAGCAACACTTTCAGCACTTTTTATTTTTTACTTATTTTTATTTTAAAACAGGGTCTTGCTAAGTTGCAGAGCACTAGTGCTTAGTAGATAACTCAGTAAGAGGTTACTGAATAATCAATAAATGATGCAAAAATATTCTCAAATGATGATAATGATGATGGTGATTGTGGTACTGAGGATTGAACCCAGAGACATTCTAACTATGAGCTATATCAGCAGCCCTATTTTATTTATTTTTATTTTTATTTATTTTTTGTGAGTCTGGGGATGGAACCCAGGGGTATCTGACCTCATAGCTATACCCCCTGCCTTATATTGTATTCTTTATTTTGAAACAGGGTCTCACTAAGTTGTGGAGGCCCTCGCTAAGTAGCTAAGGCTGTCCACTAACTGTGATCCTCCAGTTTCAGCCTCCCCAGTGCTGGGATTACAAGCGTGCACTACCATGCCCTGCCTATTTTTTATTTTTAAATATGGTCTCATTGACTTTCAGAGGGCTTCATCAAGTTTCTGAGACTGGTCAGGAACCTGTAATCCTCTTATCTCAGCCTCCCAAGTGCTGGAATTATAAGCATGCACATCACCATACCTGGCTTCCAATTATTAGTAGTACTATTATTGCTACTCATTTGAGCCGAAGGTATAACATAAATGTTAATCCAATAAAGTCATTTCTGCCAGCATCTGAGATGATACAAGCTAGGTTTCTGACACTCTGATTATATAACGTTCCATGGTGATAAAACGTAAATGTCACAGCAGAATCACTTGCCCCTTAGACATTCAGTCTGAAAGACCAGATGTCTCAAGCAAGACTTTGATAAGTACCAACTGTGATCAACTCCTGGCTGAATTCTCTGATGAGCACCACAGAGGTGGACAGGCTATGTGTTATAGATGAGAGAGGAGCATCTAGCTTTATGTGCCAGAGACACAGAAGTGATAGGGGGTGTTCTGTTTGGAAATTAAAGATTCTGACTTACAGTCTTGACCAGGCAAAAGGCCAGTTCAGTGCAACAGTGTAACACCAGAATGAAAAATGATTCTCAAAGCAAAATCACAGGATGTTTCCATCACTTACTTGAAATGTATGTAAGCCTACATAACATTAGTACACACTGACCTTTTCCTTAGGATCCATGCCTGGCATGCTTGCCTTTCCTCTCAGCTTTGAACACTCCACCTCCTCTATGCCTATATAGGACAATCGTAGCCAATACAAATTGCATGCAGAGGCAGGATGCCTTGTGTTGCCTTCTGGATTCCTTCTCTACCCTCACCCCCTTCCTGGGTGGCTAAGCTTTACACCCTCTTGTGTCTCTGGCTTCCTGTGAGGTCTGGCCAAGGAGATCAAGACAGAGTCCAGATAGAAGAAAGAGGGAGGGAAGAATAATTACTCATTTAACTCAATGATACTCAAAGTTGACAGTACATCAAAACCACACACCTGAGCTTATGGACACAGATTGCTGGTCCTGTTCTTGGCATAGTTGACTCAGTAGGGCTGAGGTAGGAGACAAAGACTCTACATTTCCAGCAAAATATGTGCTGTCTATTGTCCTTTCCTTATTTCCACATATTGTAAACAATCTCTATATAGTGGACCATTGTTGAGTCATTCTGTTTCACATATATATCATTTCCTATTGGAATTCAAAGGGATACTTCCCTTAAATTCAATTGGTGAAGATAACTCGCCTTCTTTCCGTGTCTGCCATCTTGAGACATTCGCTCTTGGGATTAACAGCATGACTGCCTCCCAGGCACCCACATTCGGAAGTTTATCATGTGTTTCTGACTTCTTGCAAATGTTGGCCCATGTCTGATTTCTCTATGAGTCTCGAAGTCCCTTAGGATAAAACACATCTTTTCTTGTTTTTCTACTCACCAGGGGCCTAACGTGGCATGTGCCACTTTCTAGGTGACCCAAAAAGATATGCAGAGGAAATGACTGTGCTGGCATGACACTATTAAATATATTATGACGTGAGAATATAATACACCAATAAAATATAAAATTAATAAGTAAAAAATGATGTGTACTCCTCAAGATTATATATGCATTTTATGTATATTCTTTCCAGACTCAAATCACAGTTTCTTTGATATAATACAAAAATTTAGCATTAATGTACTGAATAGTATTTCTCCCTCTGCAATATTACTTGTATCTGGGTTTTCTTCTCCACTCCTATTTCTGAAACTGAGCTTCATACGTCTATTATTTTTTACCTGGATAACTGTATTAACTTTCTAACCTGTTTTCTTGCCTCCCATCTGCATGGGAATGACAGAGTCCAGATGGCACAAGAGGTCCTAAACTGAGCTCATTTTACTGAGTGTTTGTTATTAAAGAAAAAAAAAATATATATATATGTATATATATATGTATATATATATATATATATATATCAAGAAAAAAGTTTTTTTTTTAAAAAAGAGCAATGCACTATTGCTTTCATAGTTTTCACACATTTTAGGTTTTTTTTAGAAGTTGTGTTCTCCTGAACCATTCAAGATAAAACACCAGAGAAAATGCCTCAGAAGATATAGATGTGGCCAGAAACTTCCATATTTAATGTGGGTGTCTTTGAATTTGGGCTTCAATTTGAGGAATATAAGAATAGTATATGAAAGAAAATACATAAAAAGAGAAACAAAGAGCTCATGTTAACTATGGAGGAGTTGTAAACAGCACTATTAAATATAGAAAACCTTACTCAAGTTAATTTTCTCATAAAAAATCGATCCAGCTGGACATAGTAGTACATGTCTATAATCCCAGTGCATGGGAGTTTGAGATTAAGGGACAACAGGTTCAAGGTCAGCACTCAGTAACTTTTTGAGACCCTGCTTTTAAATAAACAAAATAATAAAATAAATAAAATAATATAAAACATGGCTGGGGTAGAGCTTAGTGGTAGAATACCCCTGAGTCCAAACCCCAGTATTCCCAAAAAAATATAATTTAATATTTCCAGGTACTTTCCAACTGAGAAAGTGATGCTCCATCTACATTTCAAATTATGTACTTAACTGAAGGTGGTGTTAGCTAATTCCTTACTTCACAAAGTACTTGGGGGGGTAATAATAATGTGGTTGCTATATGATATAAAAAAATGTTATGCAATTCAACCAGAGGGTAGATGAGCTTCAAAATGAAAGATGGGATTGGTAGCCAGAGAGAGGAGAATTTATTGTCCCATCTATACAAAGCTAAGTAGAAGGCATGTAGTTGTTCTTGTAGAAATCCTTCAAGTTCCGTCTCTCTGTTTGCTCTTGTTTGGGGAGGTTCTCCCTGGAATCCCTTGAAGGCAAGTGCTAAATATATTTGCTATCATTGTATTCTTAGATCTCAATATATTAAATGCAGCTGCAGAAACAGGTTATGTGGGCAAATACGAAGTTTACACATTGCTGCCTAGAGATAATAGTTTCCCCTCCTAGGCTGTTAGAGAAAATCCAAGATGATAACAAATATTCTTCCATTCATGTGTAAGAATACAAATAGCAATACATACTTCATTCTCCAGAATGGAGACTTCACCTTTTGAACTCCTCAAATTATGAGTTGACAAAATTCCTTGTGCTATACTCATTCATTTGCTCATTCATAAGTATCAGAGATTTTTTGTGCCAGACACATTAAACAGGGTCCACCTACTCTAACAGTAGCATCCTTGAAGAACAATGCTTCCCTGCTCTCTATTCTCACAACAATCTGCGTTACATATCCAATTACCTCATTTCTAGACTAAATCTACCACTTGCTAATTTGTACACCTCTGGTGTTTTCAAGCCATCTTATATCCAATTAACAAAACAATCTTCCCAAATATAATTTAGATCAGTAGCAATTGATTCAAAAGCAAAACCTGTCTCATTGATTATCAGTCGCTCAATTAATCAGTCAACAACTAAAGTATTTGAGAATCTACTGCTATGCTAGAAACTGGTGGGATAGATGTCAGCCCCATATATAAGGACTAGGATCTGATACTGGATCCATCCTGGTTGAAGGAACATGATGCATTTATTCCTATAACACCATGGAACCAGATCCTCTAACAACCAGCATGATTTTGGAAGTAAATTACTTCCAGAGCCTCCCAATAAGAGCCTAGTTGATTGACACCTTGATTTCAGTCTTGTGAGACCAGTTGTGGAGAACCCTGCTGAGCTGGCCCAGACTTGTGTGCCTGTGAGATATGTGTCTTTTGCTTTAAGCTGCCTAATATGTGTAATCAGTCATGGAAGCAAGAGTAAATGAACACAAAGATCCAGTGAGTAAGCCATGTGGAGGGTGATCCCACTCCATGAAGAAATACAAAAATGTATTCTCTAATTAAGGGGAATAAACAGGGTCTGGAGAGAAGCAATGGCATGGTTCTATCAGCCTGAAAGGATTCAGAGAGAAGAAAAGTCACTGAGGCTTATGGCAGTCACATAAGGCTTTATCCTGGAAATGGTTCTAGATTTGGATGAATAAAGATACTCTCAGATAAAAAGAAATAAGCATTTCAAATTGGGCATGGTGGCTTATTCGTGTAATCCCAGTATTTAGGAGGTTGGGACAGGAAAATCTTATGTCTCAGCTTCAGCAACTTAGTGAGGCCCTCAGCAACTTGAAATGAAATAGGGCTGGGGTTGGAGCTCAGAGGTAGAACATCCCTGGGTTCTACCCCCATTCCCACAAAGGAAGAGAAGAAAAAGAGGGAGAAGAAAAATAGGATAGGGGGCCATGCAATGGGGTACCTGCACCTCTCTCCCCATCCTCTCTCCAACTGATCTCAAATTGGAGGATATCAATATTAATGAGTTTTATGCATTGGTTCCTGGGTAGGACTGCATTTAAATAGATAATACACATCTGTATTAGTTTATTTTAGCTGCTATAACAAAGTGCCCAAAACTTGGAGACTCAGTACAATAAAAATTCATTATCTCACAGATGTACAGGCCAGAAGTTTGGACTCAAGGAGTTGGCAGGGCCATATTCCCTCTGAAGGCTCTAGGAAAGAATCTTTCCAGGCCTCCTAGCTGCTTCTTAGTTTGTGTCAACAACAATGATTCTCACAAGACACTCTCTTCATGGGTTCACCCTCCGCTATAATCTCATCTGAATTACATCTTCAAAGACTATCTCCAAGTAAAGTAACAGGGTTGCTATATACATGGGGGGGAGCACCCTTCAAGACATAACATAAGGTTTGAAGTTTGTATGTTTAAAATAGCAACTCACAGTATACCAATAAAAATTAAAAATAGACGCTGGAACCCCGGAACAGCTGGGGCCTGGGTCGTGGGACTCTGGGCCCCGGGCCGGACCATGCATAGCATGCCAGACCCCTGGAGAAACTTGGCCCAGTACCCTGGGTCCCGGGCAGGGGTTGTACAGGGCACGCCAGCCGGGGCCTGGGTCGCGGGAATATGGGCCCCAGGCAGAGTAGTACGGAGCACGCTGGACCCATGGGGAAACCGGGCCAGGTCACAGTGCTACCGAGTGCCTGATCTCACTACCTCCTCAAACCACACATACTGTCTTCTTTTATTGAGAAAAAAAAAGGAAAAGAAAAAGTAAAAAGAAAAATATCAGAGAGGGTTTAAGAAGGCCGTTGCGGATGCCAGGACACTGGAGATGCAGACAAAACTTATCCAAATGCACTGGAACTTATAGAAAAATTCCCCGTGAAGGAGGACTGCTGTTTCTCTATATTGTTAAGAATCTTGGACATCATCTGTAAGGAGAGAGTTTAGCAGAGACCAAGGAGAAATGCGGTATTGAAAGTGGTCTCTGTGATGGCGGTGGAGACATGTATTCAGAAGAAGCAGAAATCGGATCCTACCAACCTTATTTTTCTGGAGAAATTATACCAAATGTCGCATGCTACCGTCACACATGCTTAGGAACACTGGACAACATTCAGAGTGGAAAAAGAGCTTGGGAAAGATTTGAAATGGTGGAGGCAGTGGCAATGGCAGTGGCCAGTAATCAGGGGAGGCAGAGATCTGATGCATTACACCTGGAACCTTTGAAATAATAACCCCAGAGGCAGAATGCTACCACCACGCACCCTCGAGAATGTGAGACAATTGGTTGGGTGAAGAGGGTGCTCTGATTGGAGCCTGCCGAGGGGTGAGGCCGGCGACGGACAAGCAAAGCTCGAATTGGAGCCTGCCGTGACGCAATGCTGGTGCTGGAGACTCCGAGGCCGGGATCAGAGCCTGCGGAGGGGTTAGGCCGGTGCCGGGGCCAATGGCCAACATCGGAGCCTACCATGAGGCAAGGCCACTACTGGGGCCTCTGAGGCTGAGATCAGAGCCTGCTGAGGGGTTAGGCCGATGCTGGGGCCAGTGAGGTCGGGATCGGAGCCTGCCATGAGGCAAGGCCGGTGCTGGGGCCTTCAAGGCTGGGATCAGAGCCTGCCGAGGGGTTAGGCTGGTGCCAGGGCCAGCAAGGCCAAGATCAGAGCTCACCGTCACTGTGAGGAAAGGCTGGTGCTGGGGCCTCCAAGGCCTGGATTGGAGCCTGCCAAGGGGTTAGGCCGGTGCTGGGGCCAGCAAGGCCGGAATCGGAGCCTGCCGTGAGGCAAGGCCGGTGCTGGAGCTTCGAGACAGTGATCGGAGCCTGCTGAGGGGTTAGGCTGGTGCTGAGGCCAATGGCCAACATTGGAGCCTGCCGTGAGGCAAGGCCACTACTGGGGCCTTCAAGGCCGAGATTGGAGCCTGCCGAGGGGTTAGGCCAGTGCTGGGGCTAGTGAGGCCGCGATCAGAGCCTGCCATGAGGCAAGGCCAGTGCTGGGGCTTTCAAGGCTGGAATCAGAGGCTGCCGAGGGTTTAGGCCGGTGCCAGGGCCAGCAAGGCCAGGATCAGAGCTCACCATGAGGAAAGGCTGGTGCTGGAGCCTCCAAGGCCTGGATTGAAGCCTGCCAAGGGGTTAGGCTGGTGCCGGAGCCAGCGGCCGGCATCGGAGCCTTCTGTGAGGCAAGGCCGCTACTGAGGCCTCCGAGGCCAGGATCGGAGCCTGACAAGGGGTTAGGCCGGTGGTGGGGCCAGCGACGCCGGCATTGGAGTCTGCCATGAGGCAAGGCTGCTGCTGGGGCCTCCAAGGCCAGGATAAAAGCTTGCCGAGGGGTTAGGCCAGTGTCAGGGCCAATGGCTGGCATTGGAGCCTGCCGTGAGGCAAGGCTGCTACTGGGGCCTCCGAGGCTGGGATCGGAGCCTGCCAAGGGGTTAGGCCAATGCCAGGGCCAGCTGCCAGCATCGGAGCCTGCTTTGAGGTAAGGCCGGTGCTGGGGCCTCCAAGGCTGGGATAAGTACCTGCTGAGGGGTTAGGCTGGTGCCGGGAACAATGGCCGGCATTGGAACCTTCTGTGAGGCAAGTCCACTACTGAGGCCTCCGAGGCCAGGATTGGATCCTGCCGAAGGGTTAGACCGGTGCTGAGGCCAGCAAGGCCAGCAGTGGAGCCTGCCGTGAGGCAAGGCGGGTGCTGGGGCCTCCAAGGCTGGGATCAGAGCCTGCTGAGGGGATAGGCCAGTGCCGGGGCCAATGGCCGGCATTGGAGGCTTCCATGAGGCAAGGCCGCTACTAAGGCCTCTGAGGCAGGGATCGGAACCTGCCAAGGGGTTAGACTGGTGCTGGGGCCAGCGAGGCCAGCATCGGAGCCTGCCGTGAGGCAAGGCTGGTGCTGGGGCCTCCGAGGCCGGGATAAGAGACTGCCAAGGTGTTAGGCCAGTTCCAGGGTCAGCGTGGCCTGGATCGGAGCTCACCGTGAGGCAAGGCTGGTACTGGGGCTCCGAGGCCAGGATAAGAGCCTGCCAAGGGGTTAGGCCGGTGCCAGGGCCAACGTGGCTGGGATCGGAGCTCACCGTGAGGCAAGACTGGTACTGGGGTCTCCAAGGCTGGGATCAGAGCCTGCCAAGGGGTTAGCCCGGTGCCAGGGCCAGCCACTGGCATCGGAGCCTTTTGTGAGACAAGGCCACTACTGAGGCCTCCGAGGCTGGATTCGATCCTGCCGAGGAGTTAGACCAGTGCTGGGGCCAGTGAGGCCATCATCAGAGCCTGCCATGAGGCAAGTCCGGTGCTGGGGCCTCCAAGGCCGGGATCGGAGCCTGCCGAGGTGTTAGGCTGATGCCGGAGCCAACGGCCGGCATTGGAGCCTGACAGGAGGCAAGGCTGCTACTGGGGCCTCCGAGGCTGGGATCGGAGGCAGCTGAAGGGTTAGGCTGGTGCTGGGGCCAGCGAGGCCGGGATTGGAGCCTGCCATGAGGCTAGGCCTGTGCTGGGGCCTCCGAGGCCGGGATCAGAGCCTGCCGAGGGTTTAGGCTGGTTCCAGGGCCAATGGCCGGCATCGGAGCCTGCCGTGAGGCAAGGCCACTACTGCAGCCTCCGAGGCCGGGATTGGAGCCAGCTGAGGGGTTAGGCTGGTGTCGGGGCCAGTGAAACCATAATCAGGGCCTCCCATGAGGCAAGGCCGCTGCTTGAGCCAGCAAGGTCTGGATCAGTCCACCCGGTAGCCAGGCCACTACTGGGGCCGTCAAGAGTGGTATTGGTACTTGCAACGCGGCATGCACAGAGAAATATCGCAGAAAATAAAAATCAGATGCTTCCCCTAATCAGCAAAAACAAGGAGGAAAGGGGCAACAGGAAGAGGTCGAGCTATAGAAAGGGCCCTATAGTGAAGCAACTAAGGTGACCAATCAGAGGGTATGGAATAGGGAAGGATGGAGCCTCTTTAAAACACAGGAGGTACATAAACAAATGTACTAAAGTTAATCACCAAACAAGCATGGGGAAGGAATGGGATGGGGCCTGGATGAGGGCTAATTGGATGATGTGTGCTTGTATATCCTCTCACGTGTTGTATTCCAATGTGATATATGATTACAATGCACCAATTAAAAAATAACAAAAAATAGCAACTCAGAGCAAGCATTAAAAGTGAAAGTCCTACTATTAAATACTGACCCTCCAATGTATCTAAATTTGGCCATTTAGTTATTTATTTACACATCTACTCATTCTTCCTGTTATATAAACTCTTTTTTAATCTTAGAACTTTCCATACCTAGTTCCATGGCTCAGACTTTGAGGTCCACATGATAATGTTTCTCTGAAGGTTGCTCCTATTCTGTTAGTAGAGAAGTGTCTTAAGTTTATTGATCAAATGCTTAGTAATCACTGCACTGACATCAATGGACGAGAGCTAATGCCCATGACTCATCTTAGTCATCCTATATCCAAAGCAGTGCTTAGCAGTCAGCATGAAATTTTTGTGTTTATCAAAAAATAGACCATCTAAAAATATACTCAATGAAGCCAGGAATAAATTTAGACTTTGACCACAGAAATGCACCTCTATCCCAAACTTAATTCAAGCATATGGGATCCTCTTTAGTGTCAGTCAACTTTGATAAATAAATCCAACATCTACATGAAATTCTTACTATTGATGCCAAGATGCAGCCTTCTAACCAAAGCTAGAAAAATACTACCTAGTGCCCCAATCTCAGCAAACTTCTGAGCCCAGAAACTCTGTTGTGGTTTCCCACACAGCCAATATATTTCTCTGGTGAAATTATCATGATAAAATATTTTAAAGTCTTAGAAATTCCTCATGTGAAATTTAAGTTTTGAGAGTAATTGGACCCTCATATGCCAGACCTGTTTGAGAAAGGTTTATTTTTGTGCCTGAAAGCTGCACATAAACATCTTGTCTGGTACCAAGGATCTATAGCTGGAAATTTTTCTTAATTTCCTGGAAGACACTTGAAATAAAAGTTCAGACTCAAGTAGTTTCATGGAATTCTTTCCCTCCTCAAGGGATAATTTCAGATTCATGCTTGCTCTTTGGTTGTGTGTCCTGGAATTTTGCACAGTTCATATACAGAGCCTATAATTAGGCACCCACCACTGTCAAAGTCTATGTTTTACACAACACCAGCCTCCTCAGAAAGGATGCTCTTTGTAGTAAGGCAGTGAACCAAGAAGAAACATTTTTAAAGTGTTAGATAATTTCTATCAAGCCAAGGAATAATGTTTATAAAGACTTATTATTTTTGTAAGTCATTTAATTACTGCATTTAAAATTCACATAAAGCACTGTGCTAGAGATTAAAGATCTCCATGGAAAAACATTTTGAATTAAAATAGTGCCGTGCCCATATTTATAAGAGTTATGTCATCTTAGGTTGTAAAGGAATTGCTTTACAGAGAGAACTATGAACAAGCTTTAGCATTATATTTACTTTTGGGAAAAAGAAAAAACATTTATTAATTCCTGTATATATAAGGCTACTATGAAAGGATAATAAATCAAAGTAATCTACAGAAGCCCTAAATTCTTTCTTGAATATCTATGGGTATCTGTCCTATTACTCTAATCAATTTCTAAATGTATTTCTCAATTTTACTATAAAAATAACATTGATTTGACTTCCTTGATTATAATGCTTCTTTAAATTTAGAAACTATTCCATTCAAGCCTACATCTTCATAATATGTAGTTTTATAGGAAGACAAGCTGAGGAATTGAGAGCTTTCCAAGCCACTTGTGGCTACTCTTGAATTACTTTCTGTAGTTAAAATAACTATGTGTTTGTAAACCAAGTGCTTTTCAAGAGCAGAAGCCCCCAAACAGCCATAGGTTATTTTTTCTATGTACAAAAATGCATTCTCCTGAAGGTACAGTGACATAAAGATGCCACTAGAGAACAAGGGTGATGTGTTCACATCCATTAAAGGAGAAATATAAAAGAGAACTGCTCGAGGAAACTCCAATACTAGGTTACACCTCAAGAGAAAGAGGAAGAGAAAATGTCCTAAAATGCTCTACCGTTCTATGTCTAAAAACCATGAAAGACGAAGTTTCAAGGAATTCAGAGGAAAAAAGGAAGTACTCTAAACAGTACTCGGAATACCCCAGGAGGAATTAAGTAGCTGTCTTTCCAGGTGGAAACATCTCAACATTTCAGCTAATATGCTGCTGCCTCTGTGATGGGCCCTGCGTACCCCGGACACTCCAGTGCTCATGCATTTCTTGGGCTTTAACTTTACAGCTTGTGTTTGTGGAGACACTTAAGCATAGAATCCATGTCATCATTCATCAGAAACTCTGCCTGGCATCGCTGGAACCTAGGCCTTCTGGGTCCCTCAGCTACCACAGGCAATACTGGAGACCAGTGGGAAAGTAGGGATGAATATTTCACTTGCCAAGAGCTCACAGACATTTGTGAAAAAGTTAAGATTAAACCTACCTTTTACAGATGGTCCACTCTAACTTAGGACAGAAAGCTTTTTCTGAAGTAAAACATTATAGTAAAATACTCTGGGAACTAGAAGTCTAATATACTACCTGCTTCTGATGAATTTTAAACATTAGAAATGCTGAGATGGTGTGATGGTATTTGCCTTTTATTTAACGTCATACTGAGGATTGAATACAAGGGCATTCTACCTCTGAGCTATACCCCTCGCCCTACTTAAGGCATTTTTTTTTTTTTTCTGAAGAAAGTCCTGCTAAGTTATACACACTGGTCTTGAACCTGTGATTTTCCTGTCTTGGTCTCCTAAGTACTGGGGCGACAGGTGTGTACCCCTGTGCTCCGCTGGCCGACGTTCTTTGGTGGTACTGGGGTTCCTGGAAGCCCTTCTACCTCTGGGCTACACTCCCAGACCTATTTTATATTTTTGAAACAGGGTCTCTTACGCCAGCGCGGCTGGCTTCGAACCTGCGCGATCCTCCTGTCTCCGCCTCCCAAACGCGGGGATTACAAGCGTGCGTCACCACGCCCGGCTTGGCCGACGTTCTTGAGCAGATGCAGTGAGGAGCAAAACTGTTCAAGCATCTTTCATCCACTTACTGACTTCTCTTTTACTTCAAAGAAACTCTTTGCAACCCACTTGTGGGTACTCTTACTTTCTGTAGTTAAAATAACTATGTGTTTGTAAACCAAATGCTTTTCCAGAGCAGGAGCCCCCAAATATGCATATGTTATTTTTTTATGAGAGAAAATGTGCTGGGTGTGGTGGCGCACACTTGTAATCCCAGCATCTGGGAGGCAGAAACTGAAGGATCATGGTTCGTGGACAGCCTCTGCTACTTAGCGAGGCCCTTTGCAACTCAGTGAGACCCTGTTTCAAAAATAAAAAAGACCAAAAAAAGAGGGCTGGGGGTGTAGCTTGGAGGTACAATGCCCCTGGGTTCCATCCCTGGTGCAACAAAAAAAAAAAAAAAAAAAAAAAAGAAAGAAAGAAAGGAAAAAATTTTGTATTATTTATATTGTGAAAGTTTTACTTCTTGGTAACCTTGAAACCTTAACTTTAGTTTCTCTGCCAAGCAGTAATTGTATCAGATCAATTTAAATCTAAAAAAAAAAAAACCTTATTATTTAGAGCCAGGCTTGTAAACAGGCTAAGAACATTTCCTTGTATATCTAGACTAGATAATTTATCTGTTTTGTATGTCTGGATTCTCAAACTTAGATATATTAAATATGAGCCTATCTCAACCGAACAAAACAAGCATCAATTTGAACACCTATTTTAAGCAATGTATTGCCTAAGACAACAGAGGATATAAAGGAAGTGAGGCACAGCAAACAATCAGAGAACAATTCCAAGCCTGCAGGCAAGAAGTCAATTTTCAAATGGTTCACTGTGTACAGGTCCAAGCTATAGGAATGCAAAGCAGGAGGAAGCTCCCCATGGAGACAGGGAGGAACTTTTCCATGGATATATGAATTAATCTCCTTAATCTCCTTTCAACAGTCCCTGGTGGAATATATATATATATATTCTTGATTCAAAGTACTACTTTGCCTCAATATTCAAATATTGATCACCATCACAGGAGGAGGATAGAAGGTAAAAATACAGGCTTTGGAGGAAAAGCCCAATTCAAATTTTGTTTCTGAGTCCTTCTAGCTGTGGGACTTGGTGAGGTTTTTCATCCCTGGGCACCTCATTACTTCTTTCATTGGTCTTCAAGGAAGATACCATAAGATGACAGGTTACATGGTTACATGGCTCTTGTGATACTTTATAGCATAAATGTATAAACAGAGGTTTTGGGATGGTTTGGATGAGGCTCTTCTCCTTACGTTGACTTTTATGATTTCTACTCTAAATAAAATACTCAGTCTTGGCAATTCTCTTGTGACTGACAGGCTCTGAGCCTGTTTAAGTGACCACACTGAGGCTTGGGTTGCACAGGCTCTTCAATCCCCATTCTTCAGTCTTCCAGGATCTCTACTTTCCATGGACCTTCCCAAATGGAAACTTAAAGAATTACTGGGTTAGTATATCAGGGTAGTCTTAGAAATTGGAAATGGAATAACTTGTTTTAGGAGAGAAGGATGACAAAATGCTTCATCATGAAACAATAAACTCTATCTGTGAGGTAGGGAACAGAAAAGGTTGTGAGGACTGAGGAAGAGAAAGGATTAACAGGAGCCATATGTAAAAGGAACAGAAACAAGGAAGGTTAATGAGATACAGGTATAAAAATGACCAGACAAGAAAACTTGGAAGGGCCAACAAAGTGTAAACAAACCTCAGGAGTAGCCAAAGAGTATTAAGATGGGGGAGCAGACAGTGGTGCCAGGAGATTAGAGGAGCCACCAACCTGCAGGAGAGAGGTCCAAATTAGAGACTGAAACTGGACCACAGAAACTGGGTTCCCAGGATCGAAATGAGACCAATCACAAGGGGACAAATTGGAGAGCCACAAAACAAAATAAAATCTCATCCCCTGAGAATTTAATCGATTACTCTCTTTCTGGAATCCCTGCTTCCTGTGTGGAAGAGCTTTTCTGTCTCTCTATTCCCTACTTTTCTTGGCTGAACATAAACTTTCATAGTTTATGTTAGGCTAAGAAATATCTTTCCTTCTATTGTCCATGGACTTCCATTTCTTGAATTTTACAAGACCAAGAACTCATTTAGAGGGCATTATTTTGATGCAAGAGTTCTGATTCCACAATGGCATGATGTATTCAAACAACGTACCTGTCTTTGTTCTGTAAACAGCTATAAAGAGAATATACAATGCCAAGTGTCCTCAAAGATAGAGTCATGGATTTCAAATGAGAATGATTTTGCCTCTTCTCTTGTAGGGGATATTTGGTTATGGCTGAAGACATTTTTGATTCTCACAACTAAGGGAAGGCTGCTTCTGATCTCTAGTGAGTAGAGGCCAGATGTGCTACTGACTATCCTAAAATGCAGAGAATGATCTAGCCCCAAATGTCAGCACAGTGTCCATATCTATAACCCCAGATGTACACCACACTACTAGTGGGAATGCAGAATGAATAATTTGGCATATACAATGTCCAAGATGCTCATAGCTTAATATCAAGCAATCCTAACCCTAAAAAATGTTAGTACACCTTTTTCCAAAAAAACTCTTACAAGAATCAGGTTCATTACTCTTTGAAGAAGCAACCCAGATTTCTATTAGAATGGCTAAATCATGATATACCTATGCAATACAAAAAATATGTAGCATTGAAAATTAATGGACTATAGCTACATGCCCAGAGAGAGTTTAAAAAAAAAGTGACTTTCTTGGAAAAAAGAAACTACAGAAAATCAGAAGCTGAAAGACATAAAGGAAGCATGTTCTATTCTGGCAACAGTGAGAGACCTTGGTTCCCATGGGTCTAGGCTCTGTGTTGTGAAGCACAGATGGTCTCTGGTGTCAACCAAATTTCAAGGGCGGGATACCATTCTGCCAAGTCACCTTTTGATTACTAATTGGCTCCTGAGATACTTGTTAGGAACCCTAAGTTCAAAACCCTTTGTTCTCATCAAAGGAAGATTCTTTACTATTGCCAACAAAATTGATTATGTTGTCAACTTTTTAGATCATTTTCTATCACAATGCCCTTTTATTTGGGGTTAATTTCATTAGCTTTCACTAGTTGGCAAATCTTTGAGTGCCCGAGTACTGTCACTGATGCTGTAGGAACAGTGGAGATAAAAGACAGGTGTTTTTCATTCTTAGGCGATACACTGAGGAACATGTTCTGGTAATATAAATGGGCCACTGTGACACTGCGGCTGAAGTAATAGATTGTTCACATCAGAGAAGGCTGATTAGAAGAGGCAACATCTATGCAGAGAGCAACAGAAGGAAAAGAGTCACCCATATAAAGACCGGGAAGAGGAGCATTCCAAGAAGGAACTCTGAAATTTGAGAACACAGTCAATAATGTCTTATTGTAATGCAGTATCCCACCAACCATTTTCCAGACTTTAACAAAGGTGTAACTATAATTCATATACAACTTGATATCCTGTTCAACATTATGTCATGAATAATTTTTTCATGTAGCCCCATGGTCCTTGCAAAATTTTAAACGGCTACATTATATTCCATAGGTTGGCTATAATATCTTTTAATTAATCAGTGTCTTGAATCGGGGACATTTATAAACTTTCTGCCCTTCAGAATGTGCTGAGATGAAGGTCTTTCTTTACGTAACTTTTCCCTGTGTCTTTTGTATTCTTGCCCTAGGCTAGTTTCCACATCTTAAATTTAAACACACCCACCCATACACACACACACGCACGCACGCACGCACGCACGCACGCACTCCACGGGTAATGAAGAATGTTTCATTCCCTGTTAATCACTTTTATGTTTTAAAATCCCCAAGTTTAGAGAATAGTTCACAATTTCCAAGCCATAAAACATCTTTCATTTCGCCACAGTCTTGAATCTCTTTAACATTCATCACCTACATAAACGGAAGAACTGAACTGTAGCTACCAAAAAAAGACTTTACACTTAAAATCTGCTTATAGGAGGCTGACTTTTGTTAGCTTGTGATTTAAAGTATGTTTTCTCTTCCTGTGGTCTCTGGCCGTCATCTCCACATATTTCCCACGTGAGACAGTTCATGATCGGCAGGTAACCCTCTAGATGACAAGGTCACTTCATCTGGCACTGTTTCAGCACTCAAAGCTAATTGGAGGCATAAACAAATTAAAAATTTCTGAATTATAAACCAGAAAAATTAACTCCGGGCATGGTGGCGCACTTGTAATCCCTGCGCTTTTGAGGCAGAGACAGGAGGATCGTGCAGGTTTGAAGCCAGCCGCGGTGGCTTAAGAGACTCTGTTTCCAAATAAAAAAGTATAAAAATAGGTCAGGGAGTGTAGCCCAGAGATAAAAGGATTTCCAGGAACCCCAGTACCACACACACACACACACACACACAAACAAACAAACAAAAAAACCCAGTAAAATTCAAATATTTTTGCAGCCCAGAATTTTTCAAGTTTTAAAATAAACAGGTTATGACTTATATAATAATAGAAAATTTCCCTGAATTTTATTTATTTAATTTTTTTGTGGTACTGGGGGTGGAACCCAGAGGCTTTCTACCTCTGGGGTATACTCCCAGACCTAGTTTATATTTTATTTGGAAACGGGTCTCACTAAGTTGCTGAGAGCCTCACTAAGGAGCTGAGGCTGGCTTTGAAGCTATGAGATCCTCCTGTCTCAGCCTCCCCAGCGCGGGGATTACAAGCGTGCGGCACCGCGGCCGGCTCAATTCTCCTAAATGTCAGCATTTCTCAGGTTCCCACGTACAATAAAAAAGAGAAAAAATGAGAGAGAGAGAGAGAGAGAGAGAGAGAGAGAGAGAGAGAGAGAGAGAGAGAGATCGGAAAGGGGTGTGAGCGCATGTGATAAAAATCAAGCCCTTGGATACATTGGATGATAGGGAACAACTTGAGGAAAGCACTGCCTTACCCAGCTCATCTGCTCATTCAATTGTTACTCAGGGGTTGAAAGTAGCACAATATTTTAGCTATTATTTAATAACCTAACATAAATAATTGGACTAAAGCATCCCTCTGCCATCATTAAGAACAATCCCGTTGTGGGTCCGTCTTAAACTACTTTATGCTGAGTGACATGACAACAAGAGCTTATATTTGCAGAGTTCTTTGGAGTCCACAAATCATATTTGATCTCCCCCACCCTTCAGGGGAGGTAGAATGGAAAGCCTCATTATTTTACAAATGAGAAAATAATTATTACAGAGTATCAATTTAGAGGTTAAGAGATCTGCTTGAAGTACTATATAATGAAGCAGAGCAGTGAACTCAGGTCTCCTGATTCCAAAGAGCTGTTCTTTCTTCCCTGTGCCATGATACCCAGGATCAGAGTAAGACAGAGTTTAGCTTCCAGTTTCAGCTTTAGCATATAAATTGCCCATGCTGTGTTATGCAACTACCTTTAGACCTTGGTTTGTTTTTTTAAAAAAACATTTGCACATGTGACTTCTAAAGGTTGAAAATTGCCTTGTCTAGAAAAAAATTGTCTTACTTCATTGGGAACAAAATAATCTCCCTGCTATACATTCCTGCTCCCACCTGTGTCCTGCTCACATTCACTCAGGACAAATATATAAGTATGCTCTGGTTAACTAAGTCAGCTATAATATATAGCAATACAGGATAATAACAGTTCATTTAATTTTTGAATACTGTTTGTAAAGCCTGACTTTAAGTGCTTTATGTATAGAACAACTTATTAAACACTCACAAAGGCCCAAGGACTAGGCAAAAAGTAATATCCCCACTTTCCAAATTAGGAAGTCTATGCCTAAAGAAGTCAATTAATATATTCAGTGTTACAAAAAGGTTCGACTAACAATAGTTACTCTATGTAACTGCATGTTTTGACTAAAAATTTTGTCAAACCAAGTGTAGTAGTGCATGCTTGGCTAGTAATTCCAGTACTTGGGAAGCTGAGACAGGAGGATTGTAGGTTCAAGGACAGTCTCAGCAACTAGTGAGACTCTCATCAACCTAGTGAGACCCTGTCTCAAAAATCAAAAATAAAATAGGGCTGAGGGTATAGCTCAGAGTTAGAATGTCCCTGGGTCCAATCCAACACACACACACACACACACACACACACACACACACACACACACTTTGCAAAGGAAGCTTTGACTAACAAGATGATGAACTGACCAGAGATATTGTATGTCACTTTTAAAATAGTACTGTAATATTATGTAGAAAGGCCCCAAACAGCACTTTTCCTAATGAATTAATTTTAGGACATTTCTTAAAAAGAATCTTTGCAACACTTGTGGAGCTCCCTTTTGCTATTAGGGGTTTTCAAAACTAACAGGGGTTTTCAAGTAATGCTCAGTGAAAGAAGTTTATGACAGTATGGAGTCAGTAAACCCGGCCCTTGCCAGTGCTCGGCTTGCTCCTGCTTCATTTCCTCTTCTGAGTCAGTAGAGAGTTTCCTAGTTTAGTTTGCAGTACATTCATCCATTCCCCGGAGGAACGTTGAGACTAGAAGGTAGGGAAGAAAGCAGTTCCTCTTCCTTTCATGTCAGCAGAAACATCATCTGAGATACAACGCACACATTTTTATTATCCTTATTTAATAATCAGTCAAGGACGCTGTCTTTGATTCTTATCAGTCACAGTTGTTGTTTATGCTAATATTTCAATTTTCAGACCAGAGACTGAAACTACTTCTCCAACAAAGGGTAGGTTTGAATGTGTGTAGAAGAGTTGACTCAGCCCCAGTACTTCCTCTTGACATGATGAGCAGCATTTCCATCTTCCAAACGCTGGCCAGTAAAGCACAGGCTATCCCTTTCTCCAACAGTCCTGGAGCTTTGGGACCTCTCTATTCATTCTCCTCTCCATTCTATAACCTTAGAAAGTTATAGAATTCATCCTGAATCAAGAATAAAGACTCCAGGAAAGCATAGCATCACTCTAAGCAACAACAGGTATACTGTAAATGACAGAGAACACATCAGGAAGTAAGTTTGAACAAAGAGTTCCCAACAACTTTCAGTCTGACCTTGAGATGCCAAAGGTCACTGCAGGAGACGGGAGAGCAACGTGTCAAGTGATATTACTGTTGCTGTTTCGTTTCCAGAATCTCACTACGACCTCAATCTTGAAGCCTCCAATGAGATAGGCTACAGGAAATCTCCCCTCTGCTAATCAAAATGGAAATCTTTTCTTTCCCAATTAGGTCCAATTGCACGGAGGAAGCAACACATCTGTTTGCCTTTCAAGGAGGCTCACCCAGGGGATGGTGGAGCTTTACTGACACAACAGCTAGAGTGTCTGCTGTATCTCTTCCTCTCCCAGAGCATTTCTGCCATCTTTTATCAGTGGTTATGCACAGCTTCCCTTTTGTGACAATATTAACCCACGACTGCAGCTGTAAGCATCCAGACTCTGCTTGCCGCCTGCAGGGGCTCCAGCTGAGAGTTTATCAGGACTGCTGAGCCCAATGCTATTACATAAAAGTGGTACCCACTCACAGTTATTAGTATGTGTGGCCAGCCCACACCCTCACACACTTGAGGAGGCCAGCTCCCCACAACAGAGCCTCCTCCAGCAGTAGAAATGCATCCATTTCCAGTTAAAAAATACAATGTTTCCTGTGCAGTGTAAGGTGTGTTCTGATATGAAATAAACTTGGCGGGATTTAGAGGTGCAGCTCCCACCATGACGCATTGAGAGGGCAACTAGAACAGGCATCGCCGTGCAACTCGGGGTAGTAAACAAACTACTTGATGCCAAATTGCTCTTTATTCCTACCTAATGCTACAAAGAAATGGTGATCATTAGACACTGTCTTTGATAATACCTTTTTTAATTTTGTCTGGTATACTTGAAATAATTTTATTAGGGATACACAATATTTTATAATCTTGTGGCTCTTAGAAAAAAACAATTCTTGGCCAGAAGAATGAGGTGGGGAGAGATGTATAATTTCATTGCTCGGGGCTCTTTTTAATGATAGAAGGCAGTACAGAATAGCCGGCCACACACACACTTGCTTTGGGGGCAGAGAGAGTTAAAAACCCAACTGTACATCTTAGTTATGAGACCTGGGCAAGTTACTTAACTTTCTTAAACTAGTACAAGGAGGTAATACTAATAATAACAGCAACCATTGTGAGTTGCTTATGGTAAAAATTTTTATGTGGAAATGGTAATTCATAAATTCTACCTTTTGTCAACATTATCCAGAGTAGATTGTGGGTGCTATCATCTGTCGGTTCTCAAAAACATTCCACTTTAGCTGGATATAATAGGCAGCTTGTCCAGTAGCTTCTAGCATCATCCCTATCGTGGCTTTCCTTATTCAATATCACATACAGATTTTATATCAGGAAAAAAAGATGGAGAAGAAATAGCATATATCCCACTCTAGCAATTCCATTCAGGTCCTGGCAATGATTCTGTGTAGGGCACTGACAGGACTCGATTGAAAGCAAAGGTGAATGGGTGAGTATTTTGTGGCCATCTGTATGTTATCTATATTTTCTTGTTGAGGTCCTACTTAATTTATGATTTTTGGCCCTGAGAAACTTATCAGTGCAGCCCAAATGCAGATCTCCCTTCCCAGGATGCCAAAGGAATGAATTTCCCCCAGTACTCTTCAAAACACCATCTCTTCATGCTGGCCCAGTCTAATAAGTTAACTTGGGACACACAGTTAAACAGCTCATTGTGGATTAATGCATGACCAAGCTGGAGATATTTACAATTTTTAAATTTTGTGAAGCTGAATGTAACAATCTGAATGAATTAAGTGTTCATGCCGTAATTCTAGATACTTGAGCAGGCACCTGGAGAGATAAAGGGAGCATTTTGAGGCAGGGTGCTTTTGAAGACATCTTCAAATTACAATATAAAAGCAACAGCTATTTTTTTTCACACTGTGATATTAATCCCACAAAAAGGAGACAGTTGTTTTTGTGGAATGATAAATAGAGGTAGGCTATTATATGCTTAATTAAATATCTAGTCCTTTTAATCCAGCACAAATGTGATCCCCAACTGAGTAGAAATGTGAGCTTTGGAGAATAAGCATGTAGGTTTTCAATTTTTGTTGTTTGCTTTTCCTGTTTCTACAGCAAAAACACTGGAAAGTATCTACCCATTATAGAGCTGAAAGCACCCGCATGCCTCACGCCTGTGGTATGGGTCTTTGAGGCTGTCGCCCTGCTACCCCAAGGAGAGGCCTGGTCCCAGTGTGCTCAGAGTTTGATGCCACTCCATCTGGAACTGCTGAGAAAAGGAAGAACTCAACTTGGATTATGGATGTTATTTTAATGAGTGTGGCTCCCTCTTCTGGTGGAAATGCTGAATCAATAAAAAAATCAACTGAACAAGTGATCAAGGGCTTAGCCTCCTGCTCTCCCTGTTCCAGTAATATCTGTCAGGGAGATAGTTGTCACTGACCAAGTGAGCCAGAATATCTCAGAACCACAACATTTCTCATATTCTACCACTAAGGCTAAATGGGGAAAATACCAAGAGTTGAAATGCAGCAATATGAGAGAGAGAGAAAAAAAAAGCAAAAAAAAAAAAAAAAAATATCTGCAATGGAACAGAGACTGTAACACAGGAGTCTTCCAGGGGTTGTGTTGAAATAAGCCATTTATGGTTAAAATAACTCAGTCTTTCTATAAATAATAGAAATTACCTTCTGATCCCTGGATCTCTTACAAAGAATTCATTCCTATAAGTGTGCCTCTAGATGTAAAAACAGATTAAACTAAATACTGCTTTGAAAACTTATAATTGACAAAATCTTAATGGAAATAAGTACATATGTCAGAATGCTTAGTTAGGATCTTGATTGTTCAAGAAGTCAAAACTGCAACATAGAAAACATTTTCTCTCACATATTTACAAGTAGATACAGTGAAGGCTTTGGATGCTTCAAAATATATTTGGTAACTAGAAATAAAAATTTGAGTCCCAAAATATGTAACTGTCATAAAGCCAAACATGTAAACAACCTTAAGAATGGTGTCAAATATCTATGCTTTGATGAGTTTCAATAGCAAAACAATTTTATGCATTAGTGATGCACATACATCACTGTCTAAAATTTTAATAGGCAAAATATTATAGATGGCTAAGAAATGGTTAAACATAAAACAGAACAAACAGAAGCCCTAAGACTTCAAACAGAAGAGTCCAATTAGACTTCAACATTTTGTCTCTTACCACATCACTGATTGCTAAACTGTATTCACTCCTGAATGACCTCAATGTTTCTGCATCACAGAGCACACCACTTGCTTTCAGCTAGAGCTCAGATTCATCATAACCCCACAATGGGTTTCCAGTAAGGGGCAACACACTGCGATGTCAAGCACAGGGCTCAAGTCCTGGAGGATGAGGGCTTCATTCTCCTGCCAGGGGCACCGGGTAAAGACCAGGCACGTGGTTTCTAAAGACTAACTCTCCCATGAAGATCAGAAAAACTAGATTCAGAGCTGACAGAAAGTCTGAGTGGGTTATTGTCCAAAACAAGTTGGGTAGGAATCATGCTTTCTAAGACTCATATAAAGAGGCATATTACAACTCTGGGGGGAGCTGGAAGAAAGGAAATGGATTTGGATATATTATCATTCATATTGACAAAGAGTCTTCTTAACTAGACAGTATACGGGCTAATTCTGATTCTCTTACCTACTAAACCTTGACTTTTGGACTTCTGTGTTCATCTCTTCATTACCAATTTTAGCAAGAATCCCACTAAATTAATTTTGACAGAACCCCCACCCTCGTTAGCTGATCATATTCTATATTTTGGATGAAATACATTAGGACTAGGCAAATTCTCTTTTTCTTCAAACTGCTAATTTTCAAATCCATTCTTTTGGACTGATGGCCTTTTATTATTTTCTAGAGGTTAAAATACAATACTGAGGTTATTTATAGTTTGATGTTACTCAAATTATGGCACTTTGGTCAATTAAGAGCTGCTCTAGGTTGGATTTTGTCTCCTATAAACCCTCACCTTTGGGGGGGTAGATCTGTACTCTCCATTACAATAAAATACTCAAGCTTCACCTTTCATTTTTCTTTCTCTTGATTTGGTATCAATCATTTCTCCAAAGAGACCAAGGTAATTTTATTGACAAATGTGTTTTGAAGTCAAGGTTCTAGTTTTCCTCATTGTGACTAGATTGTTATTACTTTAAGCCTTGTCTATGGACAAAGCTAGGAAATTTCTGGGTAATATAGTAACTTGTTTATACACACATATCTAATTTTCTGTGTACATTATTTTCGAGTCTCTCTCTCTATATATAGTGTGTTGAGTTTATAAACATTGGTATATATGTATTTGTCCATATACAGATACATAAACATGAGTTCTTACTCATAACTCTGATCCAAATATTAACACCAGTAGAATTCACTTAGCATTCTTCCTTTTCCTTCTTTAAAACTTCTTTTTCAAAACAAAAGTCCAGCCCTGGAGCCTGGGCTGCAGACTAGGTGTACAGTACTTGCCTATCGTGCAAAGGCCCTGGGTACCATCTCAAAAACACAAAACAAGGAAAAACCATTTCTCATTATCTATGATTACCTGTGATATAGTGATTTAATCCTAACAGGCAAAATAGTTTCACAATTTCTAACTCATATTCTTGAGAAACACCTTTAGTATTTGCTTATAGCATTTATGTACAATTCTTTATCTTTAGCCTTAATACTATCCAACCAAGATACTATTTTTACTTAGTTTGATTTTTCCCACCTCTCTCAGTTTATCTATAACTAATCTATAATAATGCTGTTAAATATAATATCTGCTATTATTTGAATTTCTTTTGGGGTTCCCCATATGTCATGATTAGGTTTAATTAGCAGAGACAGCATGTGAGTACTACCAGCATTCTAGAACTCAAAGTTATGCAAATGGTTTATCCTCAGGCATGTCCTTCTCTCCCCACTGCTTTGAACCCAGTCCCAGTCTCCATTTTCCCTTGCCTCTCCTACCCAATACCTGTAGGAAAAGAGTCACTGTAGCTTCTGGTTTATCCTTCTTCTTATTTTTTTTTCCAATACTAGGAATGGAACCCAGGGGCATTCAACCTCCAAGCTATACACCCGGCCCTATTTTTTATTCTTTATTTTGAAACAGTGCCTCACTGAGTTGCAAAGGGCCTCACTAAGTGGCTGAGGCTGTCCTTGAACCAGATCTTCCTGTCTCAGCCTCCCAAATGCTGGGATTACAAGCGTGAGCCACCACGCTTGGCTTTTTCATGTTATTCTTTTGCACAAGTAAGTGAATATATGCTGGGCATGGTGGCACACTCCTATCATCTCAGTATTTGGGAGGCGGAGACAGGAGGACAGTAGGTTCACAGCCAATCTTAGCAACTTAGTGAGGTCCTCTGTAACTAACTTAGCGAGATATTGTTTCCAAATTAAAAAAATAGGGCTGGAGGTATACTTGGAGGTAGAATAACTTTGAGTTCCATCCCTAGCAATACACACACACACACACACACACACACACACACACACACACACTAAATATATATGTATTTTCCAATATGCTCTTCATCTTAAATAAGGCATACCATACCATGTGATTTTGTATTCTGCGTGCATGGTTGCATGCATGCTTGTGCATGTGTGGTGTACGGGGAACTGAACCCAGAGGTGCTCTACCACTGAGCTACATGCCTTTTTAATTTTTATTTTTGAATATGGTCTCATTAAATTGACCATGCTCTTTATCATTAGGATTATACAAGTTTGCCACCATGCCCAACTGTGCTTTGGTTTTTACACTTGAGAATATTTTCTAAAAATCTTTATATCAATTCATAGCAATCATTTTTATACTTTTTTGTGGTTGCATAGTACTCCATTGTATGGAATTATGATAGTTTCTTGCCTTTTGGTAATTTGGCAAGTTCCAATATTTTGCAAATATTTTTAAAAGGTTACAATGAACAACCTGTGCATATGTACTTCTACATTTTTTCAGGTAATTGTCAGGGTAGATTTCTAGAAGTATAATTGCTAAATCCAAAGGTAACTGCATATATTATTTTGTTAGACTTAGCATAAAAGAAATGCACCACTCTGCATGACTCCAGAAATTTATGTGAGCATCCATTTTCCCACTCTCATCAACACAGTGTGGGTGATAATATCTACTTTTCACCAGTCTAAAAGCAGAAAAATGATACAGTGGTTCTCTAATTATGACTGGATTTGCAGTTGAAATAATCATATGCTTTTTTATATGTTCAAGGGCCATTTTTATATTATTTTTGGATTGTAAATGCATATCTCTTCTCCATTCTTTTTATCAGGTCTTTTCCTCTTTAATTTTAAGGGATTTTTTTTTCTTTGCTATTGGGTATGTTATCCCTTCACTGTATGTTGAAAATGTTTTGCCTAGAGTTTCTCAGTTGTCTTTTGCTTTTGTACTTTTTAAATGAAATAATTATGATGTGAGATAGTAATGCACCAATAAAAGTAAAAAAAAATAATTTTTACGTGACATATATAGCCTTTTACTACATCTGGGTTTTAAACCATAATTAGGAAGCCTTTCTCTATATGAAGGCTAAGAGGGAATTCATTCCTGTTCTTTGTTTCATTTTTTATATGTAGGACCCTAATTCATTTAAAATTTATTGTTCCTCACAGAAGTTTGAAGTAATAGAGTTTTGTGGTGTTTATTTCAAGCAAAAAAAAAAAAAAGTTCTGAGAACTGCCTCGATGCATCTACTCTGCCTAGACCAAGGCTAGTTCTGATAGTAGATATTTAACTTGGAGCCACCAGTTGGAAGAAAACTCTGAGCGCGTGTGTGTGTGTGTGTGTGTGTGTGTGTGTGTTGAGGCAGTCTACCTCTGAGTTATATCCCCATTCCTATTTTTCGTTTTGTTTTGAATCAGAATCTCACGAGGTTGCTAAGAGTCTCACTTCATTGCTGAGGCTGTCCTCAAGCCTGTGGTGCTCTTGTCTCAGCCTCCCAAGGACTGGTATTATATGCATGTGCCACCGGGCCTGGCATGAAGGTTTATGTTATTCATAGAGGTTTTCCTCTTTCCCCATCCTCTCTCTCCTGCTCCATGTCTGCCTCTGTCTGCCTCTCACCCCACAGATGGAAGGCTAGAACTCAAATGATCAGCCTAATTGGGTTGGAGCCACTACAGAATGATTGTCTGACAGCCCATTCTTTATTGGAGAGTACACTCTCAGCTCCATATACCAACCTTCAATGTGAAGAATGAACACCAGTGACCATGGTAAATCCATTCATAGGATTTGCTTCTCCATTATTAGCACCATCTGAGTCTGTTAAAAATCTTAACTAGGAGTTTAATTTCTCTACAGAGGGCTTTAAATTAATTAGGGTCTTACATGTTAACAAAGAGCCTGATATGTCCATAAATCAATCTGGTGTAGGAGGACTACTCTGGGAAGATGTCTATTCAGTGGAGACCCCACATCCAGCATCCCTGTTGGGCTTCCAACAAAAGGGTGCAGGTGTGGAATAGGCCATGGTGACAAGGAAGCCCCTATAATTATTGTGCCTCACTTAAGCCACAGCAGGTAATGTGGCAAATCAAAGTCCCAGGCGCTCAGCAAGTGAAACCCCCGTTACCATAAAAAGTCACATCATCTCACTTTAACCTCTATAAATGAATTTCCATAACACTGTGATTTATTTTATACCAAGTCTGAGAATTAAAAGAACATTGATCAAAATGATCCCTCCTTTTTTTTTCTTTTGTTAGGAATAGAAAGTAACAGATGGAACCACTTTTTTTCTAATCTGCTGAACATCACTTGGAAAACCCTTTGGAGTTTCTGGTGGCTTTTATTAAATACACTTGTATTAGGTTTTTACACTCACACAGGGCAGTGCTCTCGGATAAAACATTATTCATACCCCTTTAGTTAAATGGGACACTTGTGTTATTTGAAGCAACTCTAGAATTGTATAACAATGATTCCTAATCTTTAAACATTTCCATGTGCTAGTTTTGTTTCTTTTGTGTCCTTGATTATCAAATATCTACTAAACAAAAGAACCATTGACTTACTTTTAAGTTATTTTGTATTTTGTCACAGCAATTCCTATATTGAAATGAAAATCACAAGTGTATGAATATAAAAACACACACTAATTTTTAAATCTCTAAACAAAGCCTGGCTTAAATGTAGGGTTAGGACTCTTTGCGTAATTCTTTTATTCATTCAGCCTCTTCAGACTCCACACCACAGCCCCAAAGTCAGGGATCTAAAGTTTATATTCTAGATAAAACTACATTCAAATTGATGTGCTATAATTACCTAGCTATAATTCCTCCTTGAGCAGGAAATGTTTTATTATACAAACCCCCACCACAAAAGGTGTTAAGAAATCAATATTTTTAAATTATCACATAAAATGTCCCAGTATAAATACAATATTTTAAATTTTTGATGGACTTTAACTAAACAATCCAGTTTGTAGATGGTTTAGGTTTGAAAATGCTGGATTTGATATTCTACAAATTTTAGAGGCACACAGGCAGCCTTTCACTGTACGTGTGATACAAGAAGCTTCCGCGAGGCTGTCTTCCACCTACCCATAGCACAGCATTTGGCTGAGCTTATAAGGATTCAGGCCCTGCAGGGTTCATTGCCATGGCAAGCAAAGAAAAGAAAATGAAGAAAGGGGATTTAATCACATTCCCTTTTCTGGAAGCCCCAGAATCAAACTGTGAAGATGAATGCAAGGGGTGGGGGATCCAGAAAGCATGGCCCACGCCAGTCATGTGCAACCTTCCTTTGCCCTCTGAAACTACACAGATGTCCTCAGGATGTGCACCTGTACTAGCACCAGCCATGCCTTAAATCAAAACAACATACAAATCCCACGCTTCCCTGGATCCCATATCCCATTTCCAGCTATCACTTTAATCTGGGGGCTGACTTCATACCACAAGTTTGCATGAGTACTCTGTATTTTAACCCTCTAGTATGGTCCAGTCTGTTCTAGTCTGTATTTCCATACGTGTGAAGCTATCAGGAGGTATCCCAGTACAACCACAGGAGGAGAATCTGAAAAAGTCCCAGTGAGCCTCCTGGGTACCACAGTATAAAAAGTTACAACTTGGGGTAGAGTCAGGGGAGATAGAGTGAGATGGGAGCTTCACCACTCGCTCAGTTGTAACAAGAATATGGACGCCTTGTGCCATTCGAGGCCATATGGACAACAATAAGGCACTGTGTCTTTTCTCATCCAAGAAGGTTTTCAGTGGAGCTCTAGTACAGAGCCTGTACTGCGGCCCCTGCCCAGCAGTAATGAGAAGCCCGCATCTATGTCAGTGGAGGCTTCACTGGGAGCCGGGACTAGTTTCCAAAACTGGCAGGCAGGTATAAGGCAGGTCCTTCCTTCACCTACTAGAAAAGTGTCAGAAGTCAGGGAAAGCAGAAGGTGAAAGTAAGAACTAGATTCTCCAAACATAACAAACCAAAGGTCCAAATGTCAATGAAAAACAGTCACTCATTATGCAAAAAATCTAAGAGTTCAAACCAAATGAAAAACAAAAACAGATTGCAAAGACAAGGGAGAGATGTTCAGCTTATCTGACAAAGATTCTAAAGCATTCATGGTAAAAATGTCTCAATGCACAGCTATGCTCAGTAGTCAGTCACAAAAAGTAAAAAATTAGATGCTCCGCCTAGTATGTGGAAGCTAGGGAAAAAAGGGTCATAGGAAGAACTCTAGATTAAAAAGGTGAAACAATAGAGGCGCAAATAAGGAGACCTAACTGAGGGGGATGGGAGGGAGAAGAGGAAAACCCCCTAAATGTACATGATGTACATTTAACCATTTAACAAACATATCAAAGTCAATCACTAAGCCTAACCTAAGAAGGGGGAGGGGGAGGGAATGGGTGGGAAGTAGGAAGGGCTAAATGAGTGAAGTGTGCATGTATGCCTCTGCAATCTTGTACCCCATTAAGGTGTATGGCAACAATGCACCGATACAGCAAAAGAAAATTAGAAGTCCTTGGTAGCAAATAAATAGAAAGTCTTGGCAAAAAAAAATTAAAGACACACACAAGAACCAAATGGATATCCAGAACTAAGAAAATCAACAGCCAAAAAAAGCCAGTGAAGGGGCTCAGTAATAAAATGGAGAAGAGAAACGAACTCGTTTATCTGAACATAGAATCACAGAAAATACACGATCTGAACAGCTGATAGCAATAAACTGAGAAGCATCATCAAGAGAGCCTCAGGAACATGTCTTGGACTAAGAGTCTCATAGTCATGTCTCAAAGCTCTTAAGAGAGAGGAGGGGGCTAAAGAAATTTTCAAAGAAACAGTGAATGAAAACTCAAATTTGGCAAAACACAAAAACCTACATATTCAAGAAACTGAGTAAACCCTAGTTAGGTAAACCCAAAGAATTTTATACCAGACACATCATTGCCAAACTTCTGAAAAGGAAAGACATAGAAAAAATATCTCGAAAGTTTTGAGAGAGAAAAATGGTGAGATGCATACAGGCTCAAACAATTAGAATGACAGCAGGTTTCTTACTAGAAACCTTGGAGGCCAAAAGGAAGTAGCATGCCATTTTTCAAGTGCTGCACAGCAGAACTGTCAATCCAGAGTTCTATCCCCAGTCAAAACATCCCTCAGGAATGGAGGAGAAAGCCAGATATGTTCAGATGAAGGAGAACTGAAGAAAATTTGTTGCCAGTAGACCTGTCTTAAAAAAATGGTTAAAGAAAGATCTCTAAACTGAAAGCAACTGATAAAAAAATCAATCAATACAAAATGAAGGCCTAAATGTATTATCTTAATGATAAAATTCTTAGAAGGAAACATAAGTGAAAAGCCCATTATTGTTGGCATTGACATTATTTTGTAAAGTATCACACCAAAAATGCAGGCAACCAATGGAAAAATAAACAAGTGAGACTCCATTAAGCTAAAAAGCTTCTTTACAACCAAGAAAACAATACAAGGAAAAGGCAGCCTCCAACCTGGTATGGTGGTGCATGCTTATAATCCCAATACTTGGGAGGCTGAGATAGGGAGATCACAGATTTGAAGCTAGCTTCAACAACTTAGCAAGACCCTGTTACAAAATAAAAAATAAAAAATGATGGAGGTGTAGTTTGGAGGCAATATGTTCCGCAGTTCAATCTCCAGTACTAAAATAAATAAATAATTTAACACATATTTTTCTATGAATATACATATAACTACATACATGTATCCTCAATATGAACCCAGGTAAAAAAGAAATTGTTAAGGATAGTGCTGATGTTGATTGATTGATTGATTGATTAGAAGTGACTTGAATAAAGGACAGCAGAGTCAGAATGATTTGTAAAGAAAACTATTATTTTTAGAGAAACAGGGTAGCTGAGGGGGCTTCAGAGGAGAGAGAGAAGTCTCTTGTCCTCCTCCCAAAAAGGAGGAGTATTTTTCTTTCATTGAGGGTTTTAACCAAAAAATTGTAAGATGATTAATCATGGAAACAACAAAGCAGTCTTGGAAGAAACAGGTAGTCATGGATGAATCAGGGAAAGAAAGGGCAAATAAGGAGATTGTCAGGGTCCCTGCTTATCAGTCTCACTTGGGTAGCGAGTTTGTGCCCCTTCCAATCTGGACCAAGGTTACCTCAAAGCTGATGACTAAAAAAGCTTCGAACAAAAAAAAATGACAAAATTTTGAAGGCACTCCACCCCAAAATTAATAACAGCCAAAGACAATGATACCTCTCTGACTAAAAGGGGTTTGAAAGTAGTTAGGTGATACCAAAGCTACTCACTCACTTAGGGATGTACCGGCCAGTTTACACAGAATCAAGCAACAAGGTACTGGATCAGCAAATATCATGTTGTACTTCTAACAGAATAATTTTTTCATGTCAATAGCGGATCTGTTTATTATTACATATTCATCAGTGTGGCTTTCAACACGAAGTGAGACATGCATATCACCCCAGAAGCAATCCATTTTCCAGGGCTTCTTATTGATATACATCATTGAAAAGCCATTATGAATTATTGAGGAGGTAATTGGTGGTTAAAAATAAACAATAAATCATACTGACCACACAAATCAACTCTTTATACTGGATAAGAGTTTAATAATATTTATCTGATAATTCCTAAAATAACTGGAAAACAGCATGAATGTATCGCCATGATTTTCTTTTTATATTGGTATAAGCTTTTATGTTTTTGTAGATAGTTTTATAAAGTTATTCATTACAGGAGAATGAAGTTTTACCTGATATTGAAAAATAAAACATTTCCTCTACCACAAACTCTTTAATTTAACATACAGACTGAGCACCCCAATCCAAAAAAATCTGAAATAAAAATGCTCTCAAGTACAACTCTTTTTAACTGCTTAGAAACTCAAACATTTTGGGTTTGGAGTATTTTAGATTTTCAATTTAGGCATGTTTTTCAGTGAAATCTATACAAATATTTCAAAATCTAGAAACTCTAAAATCTGAAATACTTTTTTTTGCAGTACTAGGGATTAAATCCAGGATCATTCTGCCTTTGAGCTATACTCACAGTCCAATTTTTATTACTATTATTTTTTAAAATTTGAAATAGGATCTCACTAAGCTGCAGAGAGCCTCACTGAGTAGATGAGGCTAGCCTTGAACCCAGATCCTCCTGTCTCAGCCTTTCAAGTACTGGGATTATAAGCATGTGCCACCATGCCCAGCTTGAAATACTTCTGATCTCAATGTTTTTGATAAAGCATTTTTGATAAGCAATAGTTGCACTATGTAATGTAGGAACAACATTTATCAGTAGGGATCTGCAAATCACTGCTCCTAGCCTCCTGCTCTGTGTTACACATGGTATGCACAATAATCCCATTTGGATCTTACATTCAGGAAGCATAATTATCACGCCAAGCAGAACCATGTCAACATTTTTATTTCCCGAGTTTCCAAAGTTAACATCTCTCCTGCATTGTGTCAATTATACATCTTGTCCCATACTCTCATGCTCTATATCTTGAATCTTGCTATTTTTCACACCTAATACTATCATTTGAATTTTATTATTAAGTACTGATGCCAAAATTATGAAGTGGATTCCTGCAGCCAGCCTCAGCTGCTCAGTGAGGTCCTTTCCAACTCAGGGAGACCCTGTTCCAAAATAAAAGAATAAAAAATAGGGCTGGGGATGTAGCTTGGACGTAGAATGCCCCTGAGTTCCATCCCCAGTACCACACACACACACACAAAAAAAATAGAATGCATCCACATTCCATATTCCCAGATCCAGATAATAAAGAGGTAATTATCATATAAAAGAGATCATTGCACTATAGACAGATACTAGGCATCTGACTGCCAAGAGACACATGTGTGGAGGGGATGCTCTTACCTTTTAAGTTTATCACTATAGAGCAAAGCTTGATAGTTATCTACTTGACAGTACTCCTCAGAGCTTTTAATATATACGTAGAATCACTAGTACAAGTAATCAAAATGTTGAGGCTGCCCAGTTTGCTGCTCTTCACACCATAACCCTCCAGATGCTAAGAGCTAATTTCATAAGCAGAGATCAACTGCACAAAGCAGCCTCATCTACTTTCTTTTAAACTGTGTGTGTAAGAGCTGCGTGCCTGGATAACAAGAGTGACCTGATCAAGTCAAGATACACTAAGGTAAAGAGCTAAATGATTAAGTCCTTCTGAAAATGTTGCTGTCTAAATTCTACGACATAAATTTTCAGAAGGTGTTGTACTTGGATGACATGGAGTCCCAAGAATGCAGTGAAGAATGGTGGGAGAACCAGACGCACTTCAGGTGCAGGTTCCTTGATATCAAAAGGCTCTACAGGGTAAGTGTGAAGACAGGCACAGACCTGCCATGCTTCCCTCCTGTTCACTCTGTCTTCCCCCTGAACCACTGTCAGCCACTCACTAAGCGCTTCTGGACTGGTTCTCCATAACACTCAAGGGATACTTTCCCTGCCTGGCCCACTGAAGAGTGCTGAGGCCAAGGGTAAAAGTTAACCAGTGTGGGGTCATCAACAAGTATACTTGAAGGAGGGTATTAGCATGGCTCCTTGGAATGTTATGAGAATAACACATTTTAAAATTATTAGAAGCCGGGCGTAATGGTGCATGCTTGTAATCCCCGTGCTTGGGAGGCAGAGACCGGAGGTTCGCGCAGGCTCGAAGCCAGCCATGCGTGCTGGCTTAGGAGACCCTGTTTCCAAATAAAAAAAAAATGTAAAAAATAGGTCTGGGAGTGTATCCTGGAGGTAGAAGGGCTTCCAGAAACCCCAGTACCACCACCAACATAAATAAATAAATAAATAAATAAATAAATAAACAAATAAATTTATTAGAAAAAATAGTTTCCTTGACAAATGTGCCAAGGAAAGTGAATACTGATAAAACACTCAACCAATGCATAGTACTCAAACAACTGGGAAAGTATTGAGGGAGAGCCAGGCATGGTGCCGCACACCTGTAATATCAGTACTTGAGAAGCTGAGATAGGAGGATCATAAGTTTGAGGCCAATTTTCAGCAGCTTAGTGAGACCTTGTTTCAAAATACAAAATGAATGGCTTCAATTCCTGGTGCCTAATAACAAATATAGTAATAATAATAACAGAGGAAAAAAGCCAAGTTTAGCTTACATATCCATCAGAACAATGAAACCAAGTCTGATAGAGTCAAGATTATAAACTGTAAAACTCCAATAGAGTACTAAAACATTTAAGAAACATAAATAAACTGAAACCTAGAAACCAAAGACTCCTGGCCCAATCCCTGAAAGAAAGAGACTTAGGCTACTTTAGTTCTAAGTAGGACAATGACAGGGAAAGCAGCCACTAAAAGGAGTTAGGAGAAACCAGATGAACTTCCTATAGAAGTTTAAAGTTTGAATATGCTGGCATGTTGCTTTGGAATGCCTCGGTAGCTCCAGTTGACCCATCTTTCCACTTTCTGCTGTGATCCTCCATTGAATCTTCACCTGGAAGTACTGAGTCAGGAAAAGAGAGGTAAAAGAAACCCCGTAATGTGTATGCGTGATCCTCAAGAGCTGGAGATAGGATACAGACAATAACTGAAGTGCCCTAATCTAACACACACACACACACACACACACACACACACACACACACACACACACAGCTTCTAAAGCTTGGAGCCAAGGGGAGAGGACTGAGGCTCACAACTCTGAATCCTTCCCTCATGATATGTCTGCTAGTGCAGCAGAGTACAGTCTCTACAGCACGGAAAAGCTGGCAGTGGGACTTTGCTGCAAAGATCTTCAATAATGACTCCAAACGCTATCAGCTGGGCTGTAAAGCAGAGCATATAAGTGGTCCAGGTTTCCAAACACCAGCATTGGGATAGAGCAAAAGCAATCTCCAGGGCTGCTGTGGGAATCAGATTCAAACTCCTGAAGGGAAGGTCTTGATCCTGGCTAAGAATCATACGCAGGTTCCCTTTTAGGAAAGATGGTGCAAGCACTCTCCAGCTAGTCTCTTGCAAAGAACACAAATATAAATCCTCAACAGAATGCACAGAACAGCTATCTAAAAACTCTGAAAATGAATGGTAGCAGGTGCACTGGAGAAGAAAAATATAATAGTTCTATGAGTCAGCAGTGAGTTCACCTCTCTGGTATCATCTGGTCTGGCCTACAAGTACAGACAGAAACACAGAAGCATACGCCAGGCACGGGCAGAATTTCTAGAAAAGAAGAAGGAAAGAGAGACCTACAGGATCAGGGAGACTGAGGCCATCCAAAGCCTGATTTCCCCCCTCCCAGCCCTTTGGGCACTGATGCTGAGAGCAGCAGGTGGCCCTCATACCTGAGGTGACAGGTAACTATCTGAAGCTCCAAAGGCAGGGACCTTCTTTTCTTCAGAGAAGATGTGACCTTAAGATTGAGGGGTAAATGATTCCCTCTGCTTTTCCTCCTTCTCTGTCTTCTGACTGCTGAACTAAAGACACTGGTACAGAAGAGAAGTCAAACTAAAGTCCAGGGTTTATGGACAGACGAACAGCAAGGAAAGCTCCAGGAAGGTTAAAAGAAAAAATGTAAGACCACACAGAGAAGGAACACCCAAGGAACACTGTGATCAATGCCTATGTTCACCTCCAAGCTACACATGCACAGATCTGACCTAAATAGCACGGGCTATGAGTACTGAGCTACAGAGACTGAAGCCAAGGTCCCCGACTGGTCTCGGGGAAAGGTACAGGCCCAAATCCAGTCAGTACTGAGAAATGGAAAATCAGGAAAATCTTAACTTACAAGGGAAAAAACTCATTGACAAATACTAGCCCCTAGATGATGGAGATGATAGACTATCTTAAATTAAGAGACTCGAAATAGAACAAATGAAAGTATTAAAAACTGAAGCATGGAAAATCCAAATAAAATAAATCATGAGCCTGACTCAACAGCAGAATGCAAATTATCCAGAAGCTATGAATATGATGACCATACAAATAGAAAATCAAATTTGCTCCAAAGAAGGGGAAAAAAAATAGTGGAGACTCAGAGACCTTTACTACAATTCTGAATGTTCTTTCCATCAAAGTCTTAACAAGATAGGCAAAATAAGCACAGAGAATATATACATATTAAATAAATAATTTGGTGAAAGACAAACATTCTGAGCCAAGAAGTGCAATGAACCTCCAAACATTATCATTTTAAAGAAATTGATGCCCAAGCATACCATAATAACATTGTAGAAAACTTAAGAAATATCATCATCATCATCATCATCATCATCATCATCATCATCATCATTATCCCTAGAACAGTCAGACAAATAAATCTGGAAAAAATTCTAATGACCATGGGCTACTAGAAATCATGAGATATAGACAAAAGTAGAACATTTTAAATATCTGCAAAAAATACCAACCAACCATGAGAAAATAAGATTTGCAACAAGTTTAATTTCATTAGCATCAAAGAGCAGCAAATAACTAGGAATAAAATTTAAAATAAGATGTCCAAGATCTCTTGAGAGCTATAAAATATTGTTGAGAGAAATTATGGGAAATCTAAATGCAGGTCTCTAACATGTTTAGAGGTTGAAAGAATCCATACTTTAGGATGTCACTTCTGCCCGCATAGCTCTAAAGATTCAATGCTATTATAAACAAAATCACAGGAGGCATTTTCAGGAAATTGACAAGCTGATTCTAATATTGACACGGAAAATTAAAGGGCTTTACAATAGCAAAAATATCTTGGAAAAGAACAGATTTGAAAAGCTTTACTACCTCATTTTAAATCTGAGTACACAATCACGACAATCAAACAATGTGGTATTTGCACAGGATTGGAAATAAATATAACAAATAAAAAGCAAGAGTCCAAATACAAGCTTGTACACACAGAGGCAAATGGCTTTCTACAAAGGTACCAAGGAAATACAAGAAAGGAAGTTAATTCTTAAAAAAGAAATAAATATATGTGGGTATTTGCATTTTTAAAATGAAACTCAATCTGACACACATCATGCAAATTAAGCCCCCATGGATCACAGACCTAAACATAGCATTCAAAACTAAAACTCATGTAAAGGAAAATAGAAGATAATATTTTTGGAAAAAACGTAGGTAAAAATTCTTAAAATACAGAAGGCACTAGTTGTGAAAAAACAATGATCAGACTTTAGTACTGAAAATCTTCTGGCCATTAAAAAACACCACAAGCCAGGTGTGGTGGCACATGCTTGTAATCCCAGCATTTGGGAGGCTGAGACAGGAGGACCTCTGTTCGCAGACCACCTCAGCTACTTAGTGAGGCCCTCCATAACTTAAAAGTGAGACTCTCTTTCAAAATAGGGCAGAGGTGTAGCGTGGAGGTAGAATACCCCTGGGTTCCATCTCAGAACTGCAAAATAAATAAAGAAATGAAACCCGCCATTATTTAAAATTAATAGGGAAACCAACGAAAAGGAAAATGTTTGCAACACATATTTTCACAAAAATGTGTATTTAAAACATATAAATAGCTCATGCAACTCAAAAAGAAAATCAGCTTCTCCTTCCAATAAGCAGAATTTAACAGATATATAGATAGTAAGTGGATGAAAAGTACTTAACATTTTTTATCATCAAAGAAATATAAATTAAAATATGATGAGATACCACTGCTTATCAACTACAGTGGGGAAAAAATCTGACAATTTCACTGCTGACAAGGTGTGCATCAATGAAATCTCTTAAGAATTTCTGGTGAAAATGTAGAAGTAAATGGTTATTTTCGAGTGCGGAATACCTGTTTCTTCAAAAGCTGAATATAAACATAACAAAAACTCCAACAATTCAGGTTGGGGAAGGAGCTCAGTCCTAGAACATGTGCCTGATGTGAGTGAAGCCCTTGGCTGAATGCCCAGTACCACAAAAAATAAAACATCTACGACACAAGTAAAACTCCAACAATTCCATCCTAAGGTATTTATCAAAGATCATTAACAATATATGCCCATAATGACTTGCACATTAATATTCGTAGCATTAAATATTCATAACAGCTGAAAACTGGAAAATATTTAGACAGGGTAGAGGACTTAGGAACAGTAAGGCTGAAAAAAAAATACATTAAAAAAGAAGACACAAACTGGGTGAGGTGGCGCACGCTTGTAATCCCAGCATTCGGGAGGATGAGACCGGAGGATCACGGTTCATGGACAGCCTCAGCTACTTATCGAGGCCCTCTGCAACTCAGTGAGACCCTGTTTCAAGATAAAGAATAAAAAATAGGGCAGGGGGTGTAGCTTGTAGGTCGAATGCCCCTGGGTTCCATCCCCAGACCACAAAACAGAAAAGAAGAATACACACACACACACACACACACACACACACACACAATCAAATCATGGATTGAACCTGGACCAAGGACATTATATTCACAGGATCCCAAACCAGACCAGTCACACAGGAAGTAGCTGAGGAGCCATCAGATGGAATGAAAGATCCTCTCCCCAAGAATACTGCGGATTACTCTCTTTTGGGTGCTTTCTCCTTGCCTGTGTGGGGGGCCTATTCTTTCTATTCCCTATTTTCCTTGACTACAAACAAACTTCATATCCCTACACTTACCCTTCTATTTTCTGTGGAAATCATTCATTTTGAAACTGAGTCTTGCCAAGTTTCTGAGGCTTTTGATAAATTGCTGAGGCTGTCCTCTAACCAAGTACCAGTATTATAAGCCTGTGTCAAGGTACGTGGCTAAATATGTATTTATGATATTATGTAATACCATATCATTCAGCAATGTAATAAATCATGAATCCACATAATGACATGAATAAATATCAACATAATACCATTTGGAAGAATTAAGACACAAAAGAGCACGTGCTGTAGCATGTACTATTGATATCATTCATGTGAAATCCCAAAACTGGAAAAATTAATTAGAATAATATAATGCAATTCCTATCAAAACTCAGTTGCCTCTCCTTTTTTTTTTTGGCAGAAATTAGCAAGCTGATGCTAAAACTCATATGGAAATGCAAAGGGTTTAGAAGAATCAAGAACTCTTGGGGGAAGAGAGAACTACATTACAGGACACATCTCTATGTCTCAACTTCCAAATAGTAATACTTGTGCTACTTGATTACTAGAGACAGCAAACAAGGCTAATAGAATAAGGGAAGACATACAGATCAAAAAACTTAAAAAATTAACCTTCATAATATTCATGGCAATTGATTTTTAATAAGACTACCAATGTATGTAATTCAATGGGGAAAGGAAGTCTTGAATGCTGGAACAAGTGGATAATCACATGCCAAAGAGTGAAGTTGGCCCCTTTCATCAAATCAGACATGCAAAATGAACCATAGCCCCCATGTAAGATGTAGAATCATAAAGCAACCCCTTTCTTGAATAAAACACCAAAAGTTAAAGTGACGAAAGAAAAAATATATTGGATTTCTTAAAAATTAAACACAAGTTCAGTGTTTTAAAGGATACCATCAAGATAGTACAACAAGTATCTACAGAATGGGAGAGAATACTTACAAATCATATATCTGACAATTGACTGAGATATTCCTAAAATGTATTCTGCAACAATTCCAACATGGAAACAATTCAAATATGAATTGAAAAGAAAGTGGATCAAAAAAGTGTGTTATTTTCATATAATGAAGTACTTACTATTCAGTTGTTTTTAAAAACTAAGCTGCTAAAACACATGGATGAATCTCAGAATCACTATGTTGAAGCACAGCAGCCAGACAGACAGGAAAACATATTGAATGGCCCCTTTACACCACATTCAAGGGCAGGCACAACTAGCACAGGAACTACGGACAGGATATGGATGGCTGATTATACAGACCTGAGGTGTGTGAATGACAAGGGCTGGAAAAGGAACTCAACTAGGCTGTTGTTTCCCTAAGTGGATCTAAAATCATTAAATTAGATAATTTAGATAAATTAGATATATCTTACTATCTACACATTTACTTCAATTTTTGAAAGGACAAAAAAGGATAAAGAATGTCATGCTTTGTGGTATGTTGCCCAACCTATGTCCTATTTTAAACACAAAATAGAAACATAAAAAGCCCTCGCAGACACCAGGGGAACTGAGAATAGTGACCTTTGTGTCGAAATAATTAAGCAGTCCTTGAACCTGGGCTTCTCCTGTCCTGGCATCCCAAGTACTGAGATCACAAGTGTGTGTCACCACGCCTGGCTATCCATCTAGGTTTTACAGATATTTTAGCACATTTTATGGTATGTGCTTTATTTACAAAAACAAATAAATGGATATATAAGACTTCTCTCTTTTCCCCAAGGTATCCATTATGCCAAATTTGGTATGTGATATTTCCACATGTTGTAAACTTTTTAATGATATTATTATTTTGGAATTCGCCCATGTGCACACATATAAATCTAGTTATTTTTTATTGCTGCATATTATTTCACTATTTGAAAAAAATCTGTTTATTCCTCTGTTCTCCTGAGGGATCTTGAGATTGCTTTGACTTTTTCATTAAAAACAATGCTAAAGCATGTATCTTTCTATAAACGCTCTGCCTACAGGTGAAATTTTTGCTGGTGCAGAAACATGAAACTGGAATTGTCATGTCACACACTGTTTTGACTTAAACCCTCTGGATAACATAAAATGAATGTCTGAACATTTATATCAGTTACACTTCCACCAGCAATAGAAAGATTCCGATTTCTATATATCCTTGCTTTCTGGAGTTCTCAGACTTCTAAAATCTTTACAAATAGACAAACAAGGAATGTCATAACTGCTTCATCTGAACAAAAACTTTCAACATTTGTTTTTCCTGACACTTCACTATCAACTTGTCTTGCAAATATCTTTTCACTTTGTTAATGACATCTTTTTCAAAGTAAACATTTTTATTGCCAACGTATTGGCTTTATCAATGTTCTTCTATGGCTTATGCATTTTGAGGGTCCTTGAGAACAAAATCCTTCTTTATTTCTGTACTCTATTTGCTAACTTCTAAATGTAATAAAATTTCACATTTTATTTGTATGTTTTCAATTTATGTGAAATTCACTTTTTATCCCTAGTGTTAGATAACAATGAAATCAGATCATTTACCATTCAAATTGTTAAAGTGGTCTTCATAAATTGTCCATTCTTTTCTCACTAATCTGTAATTCTACTTCTATTATATTCCATATAAGTGGATCTAATTCAAGATTCTCCATTCTAAGGTTTATTTGAATATCTCTGCTCTAACATCACACTGATTTGATTGCTTTAGCAATAATCTTCATACATGACAGAACACAATATCCCTTTATCTTTCTTTAAAATTATATAAGCTTTGACTTTCTTTTTTATTATATTAGTATCTATATTTGCTTATTAAATTTTGTGAAAACCCTGCTGGGATTATGATTGGAGTTACATTGAATATATATGTGATTGTCATTCTGGGGGGGGGGGTATCTTTATGGTATTAAGTTGTCCCTTCTAAGAATCTGTGTTTTCTGTTAATTTTGGTCTCCTTTTAAGGCCTTTAGTAATTTTCTCCATCAGTATCTCATACATTTCATCTTGGATTTATTCTTACATGTCAAAAATATTGTCTTTTAAAATACATTTCTAAAGAATAATTATTGATAATGTAGAAACTGTTGACTTTTTATGTTCATTTTATATCCGGCATCTTCTAAAGGTTTCCCTAAAGATTCTCTTAAAGTTTTATGTTTACATAATCATTACTTGCAAAAATTACAAACTGCCCCAAACCTTTCTACCACTTATTTGTCTTATCTTATTGCTCTAGACAGGACTAGAAATGTACTGATGAATAGAAGCTGTCAGGCATCCTAGCCTGGGTATGGATTTTTAAAAAATGCTTCTAACACTTCACTATAAGTACAATGTTTGCTGAAGAATTTCACTGGACGTCCCTCATCAATTTAAAGAAGTTCCCTTTTGTTCTTGACTGGATAAATTTAAAAAAAAATACCATGGATTGTACTTTATCAAATGTATTTTTTCTGTTTATTGGGAGTTTGCTTTGCCCTTTAATCTATTACTTTGTCAAGTATATTAATGACATTTCCAATTTTAAGCAGTAATTATATACCTGAAATAAATACCAATTTCAACAAATTTTATAAAATATGTGAGCTGACACTTAGTGCCCGCATTTCAAATATACTCAGCCATTAAAAGAAGCCATGTTTACTTAGAGAAACGACCAATTCTAAGAGCAGAAAGCTCTTAGAAAATGAACCTAGATCATACTAATTACAGAAAGAAATGCTAAGAAGGTAAAATAATAGAACAATGATGGGAGCATGTGAGACAGACTGGGACAGTATCTTTCTTATAACAACTAAAGTGGAATTGGCTCAGCAAAAAAAATTAATAAATAAAGTAGTACTAGTTTATAACTCAAAGTATAAAATAAGCATTGATGCATTTATGCAGGCTTAAAGAAATGATGGAATAAATACATGAGAAAAAGAGAAATTTCCCACGAAAAAGAATTCAAAATGATTTACATAGATCTTATACCCTGAAGGAGGTAGGATGACCCTTTCCTCATAAGAGTGGGTAAGCATCGTGACTTGGTTCCAAAGAGTGCAAGACAGGAGGTGGGGTAAGAGCAGCCTTCCCGTGGGGGAAGGGGCTCTGCCAAGGGGTGAAGGGTCACAGCAAGAGTGAAAGCTCCTGTTGAGAGCATGTGCCCTTGAGATAGGTGACTGCGAATGGCACGGCCACTTATGGCCGACCTTCCCCTACATCTAAGTCTGGTCATGAGAAATGCACCCATACATCCCTAGGAGACAAACGCCAAAAATAATAACCTAACCAGTATTCTCTCAAAATTGTCATCAGAAACAAGCAGAATATGAGGAACTGTCAAAACCAAGAGAAGCTTAAGAAGCCATAACAATAAATATAGTGCTCATCCTGGAACAGAACAGACACTAGAAGGACAGAAATCTGACAGAAGCATGCAGGTCATTAGTAAAAATATATCATATTTCTTCATTAATTATGAAAAATGTACTACTGTACCAGTGTAAGATTTTACTAGGAAAAAACAGAAATGGGGTATATAGGAACAATCTTCAATTTTTTCTGTACTGAGCAGTTTTTTTTGTAAGCTTGGTATAGTGATACATGCCTAAAATCTCAGTACTTGGGAAGGATCACAGGTTTGAGGCCAGCCTCAGCAATTTAGTGAGACCCCGTTTCAAAATAAAAAAAAAATAAAATAGGGCTAAGGGTATAGTTCAGAGGTAGAATACCACTGGGTTCAATCCTCAACACATATAAAATAAAGCAAAACAAAACAATAAATTGAAATGCACAAAAAAGAAAAGAAAAAAGTTTATTAAAGGTAAGCTGGGGATATTTTTCTCATTTTCTTTTTTGGGGGTCTAGTTTGTATAGTTTGTATAACTGTACTTTTGCTTTTTTTTTTTTGGTGGTGGTACTAAGAGTGGAATCCAGGGGCTCTCTACCTCCGGGCTATACTCCCAGACCTATTTTATATTTTTATTTGGAAACAGGGTCTCATTAAGTTGCTGAGAGTCTCACTAAGTAGCTGAGGCTGGCTTTGAACCTGTGCCATTTTCCTGTCTCAACCTCCCAAGAGCAGGGATTACAAGCATGCACCACCATGCCCGGCTAACTGTACTTTTAATGGCAAAGAATAAACTATCCTTTCATTGATTCAGGTTGATTCATACATGAAGAGTACAGTAAGGGAGAAATAAATACTTTACTGTTCAATAAAGAAAGCTGGAAAATTGGCCATCTGTTAAAAAAAAAAAGAACACTCCTTCTGATCCTTACCTCATGCCAAAATATTTTCATCTAGAATTTATAAAAATTTTCATATAAAAAGTAAAAAATATAAATGTTCTAGAAAATAGTGAGAATATCTATATACTGTTGGGTGGAATGGCTCTTCTTTACCCATAGCTATACTTGAGCTGATAAGGACGTTTTAAAGAAAAATGAGGCTTTGTGGTGCAGAGTCAGTGAGATGGAGTGTTCTTTGAGACTGAATGAAGACAAATACCTTATAATTTGCAAAAAATAATGACAGGTAAAATATGAAAATAATGGTGAGAGTTATTTCCTCAAAGCGAGAATATATAAAACATCAATATGCTGAAGGGAAGTCTCCTAAAATTAAGACTTTAGTGACTAGAACAAAAATCAGGCAGAACTGACTAAAGGTGTAGGTATCCAAGGGAACATCACCAATCATAGGCGCAAATGGACCCTGAAGCCAGCCTGCTTTGATCCCAAGCTCCTGTTTTAATCCCACATATTCATTCAGTGAATCACTGAAAAGAGTCCTTTTTAGATGCAGCATAGAATTTAGGATTAGAACTTTGATCAGAAGAGTGAACACTAAGCACTCCTGTAACCTTGGTACTTGGGAAGCTGAGACAGGAAGATCACAGGTTCTCAGTGAAATCAAGTTTAACACATTTTGGAGGATTGCAGTTCATTGACAGCCTCAGCTACTTAGTAAAGTCTTAGTGAGACTCTGTTTCAAAATAAAGAATAAAAAAATAGCGCTGGGGTTGTAGCTCGGAGGTAGAATGCCCTGGGTTCCATCCCTAGTACTGCAAAAAATTTAAAAAGGGCTAGGGGTATAACTCAGAAGTAGAATAACTCAGGAGTAGAATTCAATCCCCAGTACTAAAAAAAAAAAAAAAAAAAAAAAAAAAAAAGAACAAAGAACATTAGGAGGAAATTTTCAATAAAGTTTTGATTTGGGGGTTCTTTTAGGAAATATTGGGAATTAACTAAAACAGGAGTTTGGAGGATTAACCAAAACTAAAAACTTAGCATTATTATATCACTATAATGTTATTTTCGTAGTTTGGGTTATCATACCACAGTTATATATGATGTTCATGTTAGAGAACACAAGATAAAGAGTAGAAAAGTACACGACATTTTTGTAAATCTAAAATTATTCCAAAGGAAAGATGTTATTAAAAATAAATTTCTCAGCCGGTGGTGGTGGCACACACTTGTAATCCCCGCTCTTGGGAGGCAGAGACAGGTGGGTCGCGCAGTTTCGAAGCCAGCCTCAGCTGGCTTAAGAGACCCTGTTTCCAAATAAAAACAATAAAATAGGTCTCGGAGTGTAGCCCAGAGGTAGAAGGGCTTCCAGGAACACCAGTACCACCAAAATAAATAAATAAATAAATAAATAAATAAATAAATAAATAAATTTCTCAAAATAGTGTGTTGGGCATAGTCTAAAAACTTTTTTTTTTTCATTTTAGTACTGTATATTGAACTAGGGGCTACATACCTAGCCCTTTTGAGTTTTTATTATGAAATAGAGTTTTGCTAAGTTGCTGAGGGTCTAAGTTGCTGAGGCTGATCTTGAACCTGTTATTCTCCTACCTCAGCCTCCCAAGGACTAGAATAACAGGCATGAGCCACCATACCTGGATATGTCTTAAAACTTTTAAATTAAAACTTTATTGCAGCAAATTTTATTTATTTTTTTTTCATCAATCTCATTTTATTTATTTATTTTTTTTTTTAACAATTTTTTATTGAACATAAATAGTATACATTTACACTATATTTGGTGCCCTCTCCCCCCGCCCCCATTTTCTCCCCCCCCCCCCCACCAATGGTTGGCCAGGTTAACCATGTCTTATTCATAATTTTACACATGTTCAGGTGAAGATGCTCCTTAATCAAGATCGGCCTTTCTCCTCTCCTATCTTTCCATTAAAACTTAGCTAGTATTTCCCCTCTAATATCTGGGGTCCTACTGGTATCCTTTGTGTTTTCTAGTTTGGGCATATTAGAGGAAACATGTGTATCTTCTCCTTCTGTGCTTGGCTGATCTCACTTAACATGATGCTTTCCAGGGCTTTCCATCTTCTTGCAAATGATAAAATTTTGTTCTTCTTTATGGCTGAATAGAATTCCATTGTGTGTATTTCCCACAGTTTTGCTATCCATTCATCTGTTGATGGTGATCTGGGTTGGATCCATATTTTGGCTATTACAAATTGTGCTTGCAGCAAATTTTAAAAGAAACATACTTTGCCTCATAGTACTTTAATTATAACAGCATTTTATATAATATAAATATTATATATTTTGATTATAAGCAGATAACTTCTAAACATAAATATTTACCTTAACTTAATTGCATTGCTTACTTGCTTATTTAATTATTTATTTAATTATTTATTTATTTATTTATTGTAGTACTGGGGATTGAACCCAGGTACATTGTACATTCTACCACTGAACTACAACCCCAGCCCTTTTTACTTTTGAAACAGGGTCTTGCTAAATTACTGAGGGTCTCACTAAATTTCTGAGCTTGGCCTTAAACCTACAATCTTCCTGTCATACCCTCTCAAGTACTAGGATTACAAGAATGCTCAATGCACTTAGGTAGCCTTTTTTTTTAATAAAAGGACTTCTTATATAATTTATCCCATATCATCTTTCCTTTTATTTTGAAAAACAAAACTGTAAACAGCAGTTTTTTTAAAGGATAAGCTGATCTGATTGAAATGAACTGCTTTTACTTCTGCTATGGACACAGTAGAGGTCCATAAAAATCTCCTAACAGCAAGAACTAAATTTAAAGTATTAATGAAACTGCCTGGTTTTAGGAGGTGTCAGACACTGAAAGAATCAAAAGTTTAGAAAGAAATGAATTTCAAGAGCAGAGAACCTGAGGTATGTAATTAAATAGAAAACTCAGAGGAATTTGACTATGTAAGGAAAGGAGGTAAAAAGGAAGGAGAAGAAAATTAAAGGAAATTAATGAAAATGGAGGATTCGAGTGTCTCTGCAGACTGAGACTTGATGAGTGATGGGATGGGGGAATGATAGGGAAATGAAGGGTGGCTGCCTTGCTCACAGTCTTCCAATGAGTCCTATCACAGAGCAGGGGCCAGAGATCCATGGGGGCCTGTGGGCCTCCCTGTCTCCTCCCATCACTTCCGACTCCCTTCTCCCACCTGGTGCCTACAGAGCTCCTGAGCTCTCCTGAGCTTTGTATTTGCTGAGCTCCCCTGCTACAGATATCCTTGGGGGTAAACACCATCTCTTTAAAGTTTCACTCTGATATTACCTTTTCAGGGATCTATCACCATGAGCATTCTATTTTAAATGTAAAGCCCCTAGACCTCTGGAACTCCCCCGCTCTGCTCTCTTGTTTTCTGATTGCTCCATCAGTCATTTTAATTATGCCAACGGTCTATATTCCCAACCATGAGACTATGACACACAGATTCTTGCCTACATTATTTACTGATGTTTCCCCAGTGCCTAGATTAACACCAAGCATACAGCAAGTGCACAATAAATATGTGTCAAATCAATCAATGAGAAAATGTGATTGTTTAGTACCATCATCAAAATGGAGTAATAAAACACTGGCAACTTTTCTAAAGTGCTTTTTTTTGTGTATGGTACTGGAGATGGAACCCAGGGGATTTCTACTTCCAGGCTATACTCCCAGATGTGTTTTATATTTTATTTGGAAACAAGGTCTCACTAAGTTGCTGAGAGCCTCACACAGTAGCTGAGGCTGGCTTTGAACTGTGCGATCCTCCTGTCTCAGCCTCCCAAGCGCTGGGATTATAAACTTGTGCCACCATGCCTGGCTTAAAGGGCCCTTTTTTAGTAACCAGAACCAACTTTTTTCTGTGTGTTTTCTGGGAATTTTCTACATGAAACAATTGGCTTCTATCATGTTTTAAAAGAGGGGTTTGTTTTTGTAAAAATACTGAGTTACCTTCCTGAGATCCTCCCAGTTCAGGCACACTCAACATCAGAGTTAAGAGGAATGAAAGTTCATTCTTCAAGGCCTGTTGTTCTTATGAGCTTCAGTAACATTTACTTATTACCAGTAAAAGCTACAAGCTACGCATCATAAAAACTTTACACACGCAAATGTTCAGTAGCATGATCCTCGAAGCTAATAGAATCATAAAATCTCAACCTCTGCATTTTCAAGATGAAAAAACTGAAACTGAGAAAAGTCACCTTCTCATAGTCAATTAAAGAATGGCCTGTGAAGCCCTGAACAGGAGCTCATTCTGAACACAACCTTGAGTCATCACGGGGACCTAGCCTATGGACATCCTCAAATGCAGTCAAGGCTCCACATTTGGAATGTGCAGTTCACTATTCAGAAAAAACTTTATTTCCTGCAACTCGTTTCCATTTCATTGCTCAAAAATGTTTGTGATTGGTTGCTTCATATTGTTTAAACCCTCAAGATTCTTTCTGCTTTAGGACCACTAGCAAAACAAACACTGCAACCATCGTCCCTAAGTATTTTAGGCTGTTCATGGGCCGCTGTACCTTATTATTCGGGCTTCTCGCCCTGCATCTTGCTTTCCCTGTGGGGAAAAGCCTGAGGCTAGCATATTTTACACATTTCTCATTCTTTTCAGTGGATAGATTGTCAATTAACTCATGTGAAATCAAATGGAAACAGCCTTCCGGGGCTGGAAATGTGGGGAGAAAAATGAATTCTTCTGAAAAACATTACACATATACCATAGTTTTATCATGAGTGGGAAAAAATAAGTCCAGTGTCATATTTTCTTCTGAGAGGTAGCATCAGCAGTTAATCCACACAGATACCTTCCCCACATAGGCAGTCATCTCGGATGTTACAGTGGTATACAGGCAGATACTTTGCCAAAGACAGTCTATAAAATGAAGTTGCTATGGACCAAAACAACCATATTGATTTTAGTACAATTCAAAGCGCAAGGAAACATCACTTTTCTAAATGGGACACACTAGAAAGGACAGGGAGAAATATATTGCAAATAGTGGAGAGAAAGGATAGAATAAAAGACAATTACATTAGCAAACATCTCGGTGTTCTTTCGGGCTATCTATTTAAGCTCGAAGAACTAAAAGGGTAGAATTATATTGAAGTGTCTTCATCTAAATATCAAAAAGTGCTCACTTACGGACTTTGTGGAAGTATGGGTATTCAGTAGACCTTTTTGAAATAAAGCATTATAACCATTTGAATATCTAAACCTTTTTCAAAGCCCAAGAAGTTTTCTTTTCAACTAATACCTCAATGTCTTTGCAAATGGTAGAGCTATTTAAACTGCCTTACAAATGCATCATTTACCAAAATATCAAGTTTGCTGTCAGCAAATACTTTCCTTAGATATCCTCAATGGGACAAGATGCCTTTTGAGCCAGAGACCTGTGTCAGGTTCAGAACAATCAGAGAGTAGGCAGGACTTACCTTGGCCCCCTCACTTCTTCTTTGGGCAACTTCTCGCTGTAGTCGGGCCACAGCCAACTTCTCCCTGGAAAAATAAAAGCATATGATGAGTGGCCCATCCCCAGGGAAGAGGCGACACCAGCATGGCTAGGAAACATTCTTCTGAAGTCTCCAGAGGAAACCCCTTCTGTCCCTTAGCTCACTTCCTCCCTGACACTTTCTATAAATATTTAAAGCAATAGGCCATTAGGGCATTGTTTAGTCCAGTGTCATGAAAGAGACGTTTTTCCCCAACTTGGATTTTTGTAATTACAAATAAATGTTAAATGTTAAATAAAAGCTTTAAGTTTATTAATATATATCGTTTGTGTGTATATATTCTATGCCTACAACACTTCAGATAGTATCTCTATCAGCTTGCCTTATATACTTTTAATTACCTTGGTTTTGTTACTCTACATCAAGACCACATTTTAAAGAGCAAATAATAGCTGACTGTGGTGGCCCATGCCTGTAATCCCAGTGCTTGAGTAGCAGAAACAAGATCAGAGGCTCAAGACTGGTCTCAGCAAATTAGTGAAATTTAGCGAGAGCAATTTAGCAAGAGCCTGTTTCAAAATTTAAAAAAGGCCGCTAGGTGGGTAGCACTGACATAGAATGCCTCTGGGTTCAATCCCAATACAATAAAAAATGCATCACTCTAGCCAGGCATGGTGGCACACGCTTGTAATCCCCATGCTTGGCAGGCTGAGACAGGAGGATCGCGCAGAATCGAAGCCAGCTTTGCTGGCTTAAGAGACCCTGTTTCCAAATAAAAATATAAAATATCTCTGAAAGTGTATCCCGGAGGTAGAAGGCCCCTGGGTTCCATCTCCAGTACCACAACCCCCCAAAAAATGCATCACTCTCAAAACAATAATAATAGAAAATAATCTTTCAGCTTGACATATAATCCTCACTGTGCTGGGAACTTTGCCCAGCTCCTATGAGGCTGAGAGCTACCATAATGTTTTATTAGACCCATCTGTAGATGAGGAAACTAAGGATCATAGAGGCTAAGTAAAAATAACTTCTGCCTGCCATGAATAGTGTTAGGTTAAAATCTTAGGATTTCCCACTTAGAAGCCTAAATAAAAATTCTGCATGTCATATTTCAGGGTCCAGAAAATTTTAAAACATTCAGATTTAAAGATCAGATAATTTTGTTATTCTTTATTTAACAATGAGGTTCATTTTATGTTTCTGATAAATGTAATTGTGATTTCACTTACAATATACTAAATATTCACCATAATTAAAACTACTTTTGTGAACTGATAGATAATGGCAGTTTGGGTAGTTTCTTAGTTTTTTTTAAAAAAAAAAAAGTTGATAGATAACGTAGAGGTAAGTGACTTCTCCCAGTCATCCCCAAATCTTGGTTTCAGCAGGGATTTCCCCTAAAATCCTTTGGTTATTATCAACACATGAAAGTCTTTGAGTGATAGTTCATCCTCGAGTCTGCTCTATGTACAGCATCAGCCACATGCAACCAGAGAGGAAGCTGCGGGACTCAGATGAGCGGCAGCATCTCTTCACTCCTAACTTCCTGGGCCTCTCATGCCTCTGATGGCCTAGAGAGCATGTACTTTAGTTTGCCAAAGCCGAGCAGACTTCTAATAGAAATAGTTCTCCCCTGTCATAATGCCTAAAGACACAGGCTTGACAAAGAGAAACTAGAATCAGGAGATATTTAATGGATATGAGGTCGGTGACCTTGGGGCAAGACCTGTGCACTGCATGTCCTTGTGAAACGGGGCAGCAAAGTAGACAGGAAGAACTATAAAGAGATGGAAGTCACGGGCTCCTTCTTAACAAACAAGGCAGAGGGTCATTGTGTGTTCTGACACAGTTGCTGATGGGTACAATAAAGGACAAGTGCAAGAAGTAAAGAGTTCACAGAGATTAATAGGATTCTTTTTTTTTTTTTTGTGGATCTGGGGATGGGACCCAGGGGCATTCAACCACCGAGCTAAACCCTTGCCCTTTTTTTATTCTTTATTTTGAAACAGGGTCTCACTGAGCTGCAAAGGGCCTCACTAAGTAGCTGAGGCTGTCCACAAACTATGATCCTCCTGTCTCAACCTCCCCAAAGCTGAAATTACAGGCATGCACCACCATGCCCAGCTCTAGAACTTATTTATTTATTTGTTTGTTTGTTTGTTTGTTTGTTTGTTTGTTTGTTTTTGGTGATACTGGGGGTGGAATCCAGAGGCTTTCTACCTCTGGGCTATACTCCCAGATCTATTTTATGTTTTATTGGAAACAGGGTCTAAGTTACTGAGAGCCTCACTAAATAGCTGAGGCTGGCTTCAAACCTGTGCGATCCTCCTTTCTCAGCCTCCCAAGTGATCGGATAACAAGCATGCACCACCACCCCCAGTTTAGGGCTCATGTTTTATATAGACATTAAACACATGCAATTATCTACTTCCCTTGGAATTCACCAAAAAATGCAGTAAAGGGATAATAGTGGCAAACATTCACAAAGTGAAAGAAAATGGGAGAATCCAGCCTATACCCAATGACACAGCAGGTCTAGTCTGAAGAATACACCCAAACCCACATTCACTCAAAGACAGAGTAGAATGTTCATAGAAGCACTATTTGCAATAACCTTAATCTGAAAATATACATGCTAATTAACTACAGAATAGATAAACTTTTAAGAAGGAATAATCTATACCTAATCAATGGTGCTGAGAAAACTGGCTATTGATATGTTAAAAAAATGGAACTAAAATAAACCCTAACCTCTCACCTCGCACAAAAGTCAACTCAAATTAGTTCATAAACCTAGAAATTAAAGAGAAATTTTGAAACTGCTAGAAGAGGGCTTAGGACTAACACTCCAACATGTTGGTACAGGTAGAAATTTCCTCAATAAGTCCTCCAAAGCTCAAGAAATTAAAACAATAACCAATGAATGGGTTAGAATTAATCTAAGAAATGTATGTACCAGGAAAATTCACAGAAAAAGCCAACAGCATGGGAGATTTTCATCCCTCTCCCATCATATAAATGTCTAACATCTAAAATATACAAAGAGCTTAATAATCTTAACATTAAAAAATAATCCCATCAAAAGTTCGCAACAAAAATGGAGTTTTTCAAAAGAAGTACAAATGGCTAAAAATATATGAAAACATGCTCAACATCTTCAGCAATCAGAGAAATGCAAATTAAAACTACACGGAGATTCCACCTAACTCCAGTCTGAATGGCAATAATCAGAAACACATATAATAATACATCTGGCAAAACTGTGAGAAAATAGGAACTCTATTACACTATTGGTGGGACTGCAAACTACTACTGCTGCTATGGAGATCAATGTGGAGGCTTCTCAGAAGACTGGGAATGGAACTACCATATGCCAAGTGATAGCACTCCTGGGCATCTTCCTAAATTAAATAAAATCAGAATATTGTAATAACACATATCCATGTTCATAGCAGCACAATTTACAATAGCCAAATTATGAAACCAGACTAAGTATCCAGCAACAGATGAATGGATCTCAAAACTATGGTATATACACACAATTGGATTTTATTCAGCCATAAAGAAGAACAAAATCCTACCTTTTGCAGAAAAATGCATGGAACTCAGAAATATACTGAGTATAGCCAGTCTCGACAAATGAATAGATGCATGTTTTTGTGTGTTTTCTCTTATAAGTCAAATTTAAACAGATATTTGGAAATAAGGGAAAAGTCAGATAGATGAGCAGAGACTTCAGGAGAGTGACTGAGGGGAATTAGAGACAGAAGATGAAGGCATCAAGAGTGGAATAGTAGAAATAATGCTCTGGGTGGGAATAAATAAAACTCCTGGCTGGGAAATTCAGAACATGGCCTAAAAGAATGCAGAGTGGTTGTATCACATCAGTAAGACCCAGAGGTGGAAAGTGGGCCGCCCACCTCTCAAGTCTCATTACTACATTTGATGAAATGCAATGTGTGTCTTGATTGAAATCTTCTAAACGATGTATGTTCTTAAAACAATGGATCAGCTCACCTTTTTATGTTCATTAAAAATGTTATAATTACACATTCTGAGAAAGAACACATTATCCACAAACTGAAGATTAGATTAGACACAAAGTAATTTCTTGTCATGATCCTGAGAAGAACCTGCTGAAAGTTTTGGTAAATTTAGGAAAAGTGAAAGCTGAGAGCATCTAGGAATCTTATGGTAAATGTTTTAAAGTACATGCTATAAAGAGTTAAACATTTTACAGAGAAGCTCTGTGTTGTTGTTGTTGTTGTTGTTGTTGTTGTTGTTGTTGTTTGTGGTACTGGGGTTCCTGGAAACCCTTCTACCTCCGGGCTACACTCCCAGACCTATTTTATATTTTTATTTGGAAACAGGATCTCTTAAGCCAGGGAGGCTGGCTTCAAACCAGCGCGATCCTCCTGTCTCCACCTCCTAAGCTCAGGGATTACAAGGGTGCGCCAACACACCCGGATTTTAAGTGTTTTTTAAAATATTTTTAAAATGAAGGATAATATACACAAAGAAATTAAGAAATCATAAATATACATCTAAGTGCACTTAAAATTTAAAAGTCATTAGATTTATATGAAGTAAACATTTCTGTATTAAAAGCACACCAACATGACCAGAATATCACACTGCTGTGATGCTAGTGATATTTAACTTAATATGACAGTTCCGAAACTCATTTGTTATATTGCTTTCCCTGTACACTGATATATGAAGGCATTTCACTTTTAAACTGCATTATACACACTGTCATATGCTTTATTCTATTGTTTTCTCAGCATATCTTTTCTGTGAATAAGACTATAAATTCCTCCTTGACTTTAACAGTAGTAGCCAAAAATTTGGAATTTGGATCAATGTGTTTCTGCAGTTTATTGGTTGTGAAATAGTTAAAATATTTTTCTAATATCTGATTGTCTGGATGCAGTGATCATATATTCATATATATATATATATATATATATATATATATATATATATATTTCATCTCTATAACGCCTACTGAGGTACTCACAGTAGCAACAAAATAAATATGATTTGTTAAATGATGAATCAGTCCAGATTCTAATACCAACTTGCCTGGTTTAATTTACTTCATATTTTCATGGCCAGTAACACCTATTCACACAAATGCCACAGTGGTTCCCACAGGGCATCTTCAGGCTCTGGGTACCTACAAACGCTTTCTTAATTATATTCTGAAATTATGAAAAGCACAGCTTCCATAGGCCACCAGGTAAATATCTTAATATGAAGGAGAAGGACAAGAGTAGTTCTCAAATATTTGGATCCAAAAGCTTTTGTTTATGTGTATTATATTTATTTATATTTACCAAACAAAAATTAAAAACTGATATATATATTATATATAAGATATATTACATGTTATATAAAATGTATTAAATATATGATATCACATATATATATATACCCAGGGGCATTTTACCTCTGAACCACACACTAAGCCCTTTTTATTTATTTATTTATTTATTTATTTATTTATTTATTTTTATTTTGAAACAGGGTCTTGTGAAGTTATTGAGGGTCTTGCTAAATTGCTAAAGCTGATCTGGAACGTGTGTTTCAACCTCCCAAGTACTAGAATTACAGGAATGTGCCACCATGCCCAGCTGAAAATTGGCATTTTAAAAAATTAACTCTAAAATAGCTGGGCATGGTGGCATACGCTTGTAATCCCCACACTTGGGAGGTGGAGACAGGAAGATCATGCAGGTTTGAAGCCAACTGCACTGGCTTAAGAGACCCTGTTTCCAAATAAAAAGTATAAAATACATCTGGGAGTGTAGCCTGGAGGTAGAAGGGTTTCCAGGAACCCCAGTACCACCAAAAAAAAAAAAAAAAAAAAGATTAACTCTAAAATGAAAAAAAAAGTTTACATTAATGTATTTAAGGCAGTTTTATGAAAAAATAACCATTTATTCCCAAACAAAAGTAAAGTTCACAAGAGTGACATGCCTTTAGAATGTTAAATCTTTTTAATGTCTGGTTTAATGGCAGTTAAGTTCTCATATCTGATTCTGCATTCAATCTATTGTGAAAGCACATGATGTACAGTTTCTAGAAAGCACTACATATGAAGGAAGGTATGTGAAAAAGGCAATATCATGGTAGTGTTACTACAAAAATAGCTTTGACTCTGCAGATCCATTGAAAGGATCTTAGTAGCTGGGCATTGTGACATATGTTTGTAATCTCAGTACTTGAGAGGCTGAGACAGGAAGATTGCAGGTTGGTAGCCAGCATCAGAAACTTAGACCCTGTTTCCAAATAAGAATGGGTCTTAGGGATAAAAAGGGTCTAGGACACATTTTGAGAACATCAACTAGAAGACAGATACAGAACCAAGAATGGAGGAATGTTCTGGAAAATTGCCTTGAGTCATCATTCTTGATTGTTGATTCCTCAGAGAAAGATTTAATATATATGCTAATGGCACGTTAATTTTTCAGAAGAGTGGTTTAACATAAAAGAGACACTTTCAGGAATAGAGCAAGTGTCTATCTTATCGCTATCATCCTACTAAATAGGAGTCTTTATATAGTATAAAGGTTAGGAACATCACAATTTTATTCCTAAAAGAAGTAGCCTTCATAACAACTATTAGTGATTGTCACATTGTATAGGCACTTGTCAAATCTTTTAAAATTCAATTTCAAAGAAAACCTTAATGGTTTTAGATATCACATTGTATTTAAAAAGGACAGTATTAATAAATTATGAAATGTAGTAGACTGTCCATGCACTACATTTTTAAGCATTCAATAAAAAGCAAATGAACCAATATGACAGGGCTGCTTCTCAAGGGGCTGCATATTAGCCATTTGAGTTAGTAAGACAGTATAAAATATCTCAAAACTAGAAATGCCAATTTCAGTTTGACATAAAGAGAAAACAGAGACAAGCCCATATTCAAACAGCCATGTGGAAAGAGGTGAGACAAATAGGAGAATTCAGAACAACCAGGTCACCAGAAAGATGATCCCTACCCGATCCCTACTTCCCAGTCTTCAAATGGGAAAGTTACTGCAGGCCAGACCATAGAGAGCTGTCTAAACTCAGAGCAATGACTTAGCAAAGGGGCAGGATTTGTGAGAACAACAATGGGGATGTCTCTTTGGAGCTATGCTTTGTAATTGGTTTAAATGCTTTAACTAGGAAATACAATATAATGTCAGGGTGGACTCCCAACAGTTCAGGATCTTAATGGGGTAAGTGGGCAGAGCCGGGGGCAACTGAGTCCTCCCACAGCAAGAACACTTCAATTCTGAGCTATTGGAAAAATGAGGCTTCTGAATGGTATTTCTATTAAAAAGAGGGTTTCCAGGTGAAAAACAAAACAAAGGATTCTTACTGTAGCTTCAATGAGTCCTGTATTCTAAGTATTTTGAGTGCTCGGTATTCCACATGTTCATTTTATACCCGTTTTTAGTAGTGAGTCCACTAAAGACTGTCATTCTTTATTTAAAGCTAAAGAAGTAACAAAGTTGAAAGGTGAAAGTATCTGTGTTAAAATACTTAGAATTTCTAGATGTTAGAATTTTAGGGATCAAACTGCCAATTCAATCAACCTATCAAAAATAAATAGCTCTGTCTTTGCTTTTACAGTAATCTCATTTGCCTGTGGGCTCAGTAGTCCTTGGCAAATCCTAACTGCAAATCCCCGTGGTCCCAATATGTGTGTGGAACCAGTTGGTTTGAGCATATTTTTCATGCAAATTGAAATTTCTTACAAACAGCTTTGCATAAAAAATAAGTAAATTAATAAATGATACTTGCCTCACAAGCTACCCAAAGCAAATTAAATACATCACATAACCACCCGCCCCTGTGCCTATGTGAAGGCCTTAGTCCCTCTCCTGGAAACACAACTGCTTATGCGGTGTATTACTGTTTTACGTCTGTGGTACAGCCAGGAGCTCATTACGAAGAGAGTATTGACTTTATGATTACAAAACAAATGCCCAGGGATATTTTATCAAAAGCAGTGGATCCTCAGTTACAGAATAGGAAGAAGATATAATATAAGGATAGGCAACAAAGGAGTCTACAACACTTACTTCTTTTAGTTAAACGTAAAGAAGTATTTTTTTCTAAGATGAAATAAAGCATCTCTTCTCATTCAATTTTAGACCCAAACATAGAATTAGTCTCTGGTTTATAAAGTTTCTTCAGTACAGCCCCAGACTATCTCAACTAAAGATATTAGCAATAATTATTTTTAACATAAATCATGATATCCAGAATATCACTCATACATGTGCATGTTAAGCCCAGAAAAGAGCGTCCTCATTAAAACCAAGAGGACATCAACATGTGTAAAGTTTAGAAAATACCTGCAGGCTTGCAGGTTTAGAAAACATTCCCAAGGAAAGGCCAGTTTTATGGAGACATTAGGGTGCAGGGTGGACAGCATACCTGTTTGGAGACAAGTCAATGGTCTCTGGCTCCTCTAAAGGAAGCCCACTCTCCTAAAGGATAAGTGGAGCGCCATGCATTATCTCTCCACTAGGCAGATGGCACCCTGTGGGAATACACCAGGGGTGTTTGCTGTCAATGTAATGAACTGTCTCTACTCATCTTAAGGATCCTCACCCCCAAGTGCACTATTCAATGCGATGTGCATTGTGACACATGTAAAAAGACAATTGGACCCTGGAACAAACAGTGGAGATGTTGCATACTGCATGTTCTGATTAAAGTGCCAGATCTGTATGTGATCTCTGATTGACTTTTTTTTTTTGTGTGTGTGTGTGTGGTATTAGAAATTGAATCTAAGGGCATGCTAGCTCCATGCTATATATCCAGCTCTTTTTTAAAAATGATTGTTTTGAAGCAGTGTCTTACAAAGTCGCTGGGAGTCTCACCAAGTTGTTGAGGCTGGCCTAGAACTTGCAATCTTCCTGTCTCAACTAAAATTACTAAAATTACAGAAATGTGCCTGGAACTGCTTAACCTGTGTGTGAAATTTGTGTGACTTTTCTAGAAAAACAAAACATAATGACTAAGTATATTCATGCATATATCTAAAAAGAAAATCCAAAAACCTCTTGGGTATCTTACAAATCCAAAATCAGTTCCCTTTACTATGCTAAAGATACTGTGGTAGTATTACTTTCTCCCAAAATCTAAGCTCATGTTGGCTTTAAGTCATATCTGCCACATTGCAATATATACATTTATTGACTTTAATTCACTTAGAATACTCTACTAACTAAAACTATATGATACAATGATAATGAAAATTCTAATTCACTTTCTTAGACTTAATTAAGGTAAATACTTAATGTGAGTTTATTCTAGGCCTAATATAGGTGCGGGAAATAAAAATGAATATGACCTGTTCAAATTCAGAGTGCAAGGTCTGCAAACAACACGCCTGAGCTCCAGCAAGCACATCAACACAGGTGGCCTGCATTCAGTTGCACCTAAAGTAAATGTCAGGTATTCATGTTTTAGGAGAAGATTGAAATCAAAGCTATTTTAAATGGAAAAGTATATTCTGCTATTTTGAAGACTTTTTTTCAATTTCATACCTTTCAGCAACAATCATATAGAACTAATCTGTCTTTACAAAAATGTTAATCTCTATTAGATTTGTGTTATTATCTAAATCCCCTTCTCTCTCTCTCTCTCTCTCTCCCCCCCTCTGAGCTATACCCCCAGCCCTACTTTTTATTCTTTGTTTATTCTTTGTTTTGAAACAGGGTCTCACTAAGTTGCAGAGGCTCCTATCTCAGCCTCCCAAGTACAGGAAATAAAAGTGTACACCAGCATGACCAGATCCCCTAGATGTTTTGGATATAGTGTTGTCGAATCCATGTCTGTTCTAAGATTGGCCAAGGATTTCATTCCAGCTTACTTAACCAATTTTTCCAATTATAATGTAATCAAAATAGCTATTTATTGAATAGTTGCTAGGTGAAGCACTATTCTAATAAGTTGCATGAAATAGTCAAACCTCAAACAATCCCAGGAAGTAGGCATTATCATCATCTCTATGATATACAGCAATGATTCTCAAAATTTTTTTTTAATTCAGTACCGCTCTGTGATCTGCAAAATAATCACTGAGGACCTCAAAGAGCTGTCATTGTTCTGGGTTATATTTACTAAGACTTTCCATATTTACAAGTAAAACTAAAGCTTTGAAATACATATTAATTCACTTAAAAGAGCAGTAAGAATTCTATTTTAGGTTCACATAAATGTATAATTATGAAATATAACTCTAGAGTTCAAAAAAATTAGTAAAATGAGCATCAGTGTTTTAGACTTTTACAGATATTCTGCTAGCAAAAATAAGACATATAGTGTCTTATATTTGCTTATAATTCCATGGAAGCAGTGTCACACATGAAGTAGCTTCTAGCAAAACTCTGCATGCTTATGAGAGAATTAGTGCAAAAGGCAAATAACATCTTAGTATTCTTTTTGTTTCTTTGTTTTTTGCAGTACTGGGGATGGAACCCAGGATCATTGTACCTCCAAGCTACAACCACAACCTTATTTTTTTAGTCTTTATTTTGAAATAGGGTTTTACTGACTTACAAAGGGCCTCGCTAAGTAGCTGAGGCTGTCTGCGAACCATGATTCTCCTGTCTCAACCTCCCAAATGCTGGGATTATAAACATGCGCTACCATGCCTGGCTGCTTAGTATTCTTATAAAAATAGTTTTGACACCATGATGTGTACATGTATGGATATATCACTATGAATCTAACCATGATGTATGATTACAGTGTACCAATAAAAGCAAAATAAAAATAGTTTGGGCCCTATAGATCTACAGAAAGTTAGGAAACTGAAGCTGCTCACTGAGGCTGATTAACATGCCCACCATCCCATTTCTGAAAACCTTAAATATGAAGATTAAAATTTTGCAAATTTAGCAAGATGTGGTGGTACATACCTGAAATCCCAATACTTAGCTAGGTTGAGTTAGGAGGATCACAGGTTTGAGGCCAGCCTCAGCAATTTAGCAAGGCCTTTAGGAAATTAGTAAGACTCTTTTTTAAATAAAATTTTATAAATAGGGCTGGGGTGTAGCTTGCAGATAGAATATCCCTAGGTTAAATTCCCAGTACCACCAAGAATTTGTAAAATAGAAATGAATACATATTTGTTAGAAATTGGACCTCTATATCTACCACTGGTTGTTATCACTGCGTCTACTACAAGGGACATAACCACAAATAATGTGAGATGCTTGAGTACCAAATGAAGCACCATGTTATTAACCAATTTAATGTGAACCAATGAGAAAAAACATTAAAATAAGTTTTCAAGAAGACACTGAACTCCAGGCCTTGATATTCCCCTAGAGTAGAAGAGAAGTACAAATCAAACACAGAGACAGATTCAGTTTATATTAAAATTCCCTCCTGGTTTTCTCCATGAAGATACCACCAAAGGCCAAGAGGAAAATTAGATAGATGGCTCTCATTTATGCCTTGGGACAGGGAGTCATACACCAAAATCTTCCAGAAAAGATTCAATTAATCATCAGTGGGCTCCAAGAAGAAGAGCCGGTGGCAATCGGGTACATGTGTGGTGAGAACAGGTTCGCTCCCCCGAGGCGGCCCAAGACCATTCTCTGCACACACACACAGGCGCCCTGGGAGCCACCCGCTCCAGGCCGTGACAATGCCAAGTGCCAGGTGCACCTGTCGCATGGGCAGATGGGAAGACCGGTGGCAGCAGCAGTCTGAGTCATGACTAAACTAATTAGGCTTTCCAAGGCACATCATTTAATTACCCATCCCTCCAGATATTCAGTGCAAGGGCTGAATTTAGACAAACTTCCAGAGCCACAACACAGATGAAAGAAAGTCCTTTATACACATCTTTTTTTTTCTGATCCTTAATTGCCCCACAAATTTAAAACACCAAAAGTCACTCTTTCTTTATATGCTTTAAAAGAAAGTATTAGCACCCATAATGCATAAAAGTTAGTGGAGAGTGCTTCACATTCTGTTGACCTTTACAGGATTCTGTGACCAGGCAGCTAAGAGTAGTCATTGAGCAGGAAACTCAACATTGTTGACATGAACACCCCGCTGATTTTGGCAGAGTGATGGCTTAATCGCACTGCGTTATGCTGGCTAAGGAATGCTTCCCTCCCCCACAAAAAATTAAAAGACTTTAAAAATTCTTAGTGTGTTGGAAAACAGAGATAATTAGCAAAAGCAAACAAAAACCCTGTTTAGTTGCTGCCTTTCAAAAAAAATAACAAAACAAGCATAGCTCTGTAAATCTTTACACTATATATGTTTTCTCAAAATTGTTCTGCTCTCAAGAACAGTGCCTGAAATCATACAAACATTTTCATTAACTGGTTCGTTTGTGCTGCATGGCAATTGTCTGCTTACTTGCTTCTCTCCCATACTGAACTGCAAGACCCTCAGAGGCTGGAGAATCACTGTCTTTGTGTGTCCGGGGCATGAATACACACTCAGCGTATAAAGAATCACACTTCAGAGAAAAGACAGTCTAGCTGACGTGAGGCAAATTGCAAAGCTGCCTTCACCTTATTCAATATCAGAATTTATTCCCATGCTTTAGATAATGGGCCAGTAAGATCATGCAAGCTACCTGTGAACCCTACTCCTACAGTCACAAATGTAGCAATTTATACATTTTAGACACTACATGTTCTCTTGTCAGTCAATAAAAAAGCCAAGAAATGTACTTATTTTTTTGAGTTTTCTACTTCTTCTTTACACTTGAAACTGTTAGTTTTAACTTGAATAATATGTGCTGTCATCTTCATAGTCAAAAGAGCCAAAGAGCCCAGAGTGAATTCAATTCTAAAATAAAGCAACCCAACCACTTCCCTCCCTATTCTTTGGAGCAGAGGAAAATGCCAATACTTTGCTATCTAATATGTCTCTAAAATACGTTTGAGAGCAAAAACTCCCTTAACTTCAATTTAGGATTTGTTACTCTTAATTCTTACAGTAACGTCTTCCTTGAGTGGAAAGTGAGTATAAGGACTTAAAAATACATACATAAGCCTGGCGTGGTGGCACACACTTGTAATACCAGCATTCGGGAGGCGGAGACCAGATGATCACTGGTCATGGACAGCCTCAGCTACTTAGCGAGGCCCTTTGCAACTCAGTGAGCCCCTGTTTCAAAAATAAAAGAATAAAAACTAGGGCTGGGGGTGCAGCTCAGAGGTACAATGTCCCTGGGTTCCATTCCCAACAAAAGAAACATATATATGTATATGTGTGTGTGTATATATATATATATATATATATATATGTTTTCTACTTCTGTATATACATGTATAATATATAATATATATATATAATATATAAAGTCTATATATACGTATTACATATATGTATATTTATATATATATGTACATATGTCTATATATGTGTATATGTATATTTCTTGGAGATATAATCTCTGTTAGGAGGGTCTGGGGATTAAACCCTGGGGCATTCCACCTCTAAGGTACACTCCAGCTCTATTTTACTTTTTTTTATTTTGAAACAGGGTCTCACTAAGTTGCTGAAGCTGGCCTTGAACCTATGATCCTCCTATATGAGACTCCCAAGTATTGGGATTATAGGCATGAGCCACTACTCCTGGCTTGTTTCCATGTTTTCTAAGAAACTTGAGATTCCCTAAGATTTAATGCTCTCCAGGTATTTCTTCTTTCCCTATGAAAATTTAGCCAAGAATAAGACTAGGTCTGTATTTTAATTAGCAATTAAGAAAAAACTATTAATTAAACTTCTCTTTCATCAGTTTTGGTAACATTCAAAACTGATGTGATATATGTAACTTAATGTGGAAGGGGAATTCATAAAGAAAAAGAAAACACATGCTGATATATCCTGACATGTGAAAATAGCCCTTATGTGACAACTAATTTAGTTTTTCATGGCTTTCAATTATCAGTACCCCCCAAATTGCATTCTGTCTCTATTTTGATCAAGGCCCCAAGATAATATCTGTGTAGAAACTGAAGCCATCTGTCTAGGCTCAGAAAAAGGCTTGGGTGTTTCAAGAGTAAAACATTGAAAGATGTACTGATGGAAACTCCAGGAATACAAAGTTTGTATACGAAAACCTTTGGTCTTTGCTGGTGATTCAAATATACAAACAACAGTGAATTCTAGTCAACAAAGTAGTCACTTTAAGGCTAGGTTGAAAATATCATCAATTCATTTCACAAATATTCTTCCTACTATTTTGGAGGCATTTTGCTAGGCTCTATGGATAGCACACATATACATAAGGCTCAATCCTATAGCCAGGGACCATTCTGGGGCAGAAAACACCTAATGTCTCTATATTCAGTATTATGATTCTAATGTGCCCTGCTCTCCTCAAATTTAGCTCTTGCTGCCCTAGCTCCTAATATCTCAGAATGTGACTTTATGTGGAGACTTTTTTTTTCCTACCATGATCAGCTAAAATAAGTTCACTAGAGTAGGCACTACTATCCCAATATGACTATAGTTCTTATAAAAAGGGCACATCTGAAGATAGACGTACGTGGAAAACCACTGTGAAAATTAATACCTGAACTGGGGGCAGCTTCTACAAGCCAATGAACAGCAGAGATCTCCAGCAGAGATCTGCCACCAGGCGGCAGGTGCAAGGCAAGGGAAAGATCCTCAAATCCCTAAGAAGGGGCAGATCTAGCCTACACCCTGATCTTAGTCTTCTGGCTTTCAGAATCCTGAGACAATAGGTTTTTGTCATATGATCTACTCTTTTGGGGGTACTTTGTTATGGGAATACTAGCAAACTGATACTTTCAGATATATTTCAGCACACAGCTAATCAACTCTATGTCTGTATATAATCAATCCATCCCTCTATATACAGGTTGAGCATTCCTAATCCCCAAATCCCAAACCCCTAAATTGTAAGCACCATGACACGGTTCAGATTTTAGACTTGGGGACTAGGAATGTTCAACTACTAACGTGTATGAATCTTCAAAAACTTTTAAATTCTGATATCTGAAACCTGATCCCCATGCATTTCTCAACCCATCACATATATACAGAGCTTGGTACAATAGAAGAAGTGATTTAAAGAAAGTTCAAAATATTTTCAAAAATAAAGTATTCACTTTTGACCAGGAGAATCAAGTCTTTAGAGACAAACTGGCCAAATATAGAACTTTATAACAAGAGGATTATGAAGTGTTTGCTGCAGAGCTGAGGTGTTTTTTTAACCAAACCTATGGGACTCACTTCTTTCACATGCCATTAAGATGTATGACTACAATACACCAATAGGAAGGAAGGAAGGAAGGAAGGAAGGAAGGAAGGAAGGAAGGAAGGAAGGAGTACATAGTCCCTCCCTTAAAGTTATAAATGTGGCTGGATAATATAATTTTTATTCCAGGCAGTCATGTGTATAGATAAAAATTTAGGGGTTCAATATTATAGAAGAAAAGAGGAAACAAGTAATGGAAAACAAATCTGCTCCAAGATTCGGTACAAAAACCTGGACACATGTTCAGGTATTCTAAGTCATAGAACAGATATTTCCCCCCTCTGTGGTCACCCCTCCCAGCTAGGCTTTACTTTTAATATATTTAAAATTTACATCCAGTGAAATATAAAGAAGGTTATGTATCCAAAAAAAGAAAACTATATAAATTATTCACATTACACTTCATAGCTGGACTTCCACAGGCCTTCATGATCCTGCCCACAGAGATATTTTTAGTAATTACATTGTCCTGCTTTTTTAACTAAGTCTACTGTGGTGTCCAGTGTAAGATACCATGCTACCTTAGTGCTTTATTAGGAGAAAACTGACTTGGTCTTCTTCCGGAATGGGGATGATTTGCGAGTGCATTCTCTGGCAGTCCCACTCTGGCCATCCCATTACAGAGTATATGCTGGTCACTTGGTGAAAGTGAGGAGTTATGTGACCTGTGGTCTTGGAACTGGTCTGCCCAGAGACAGTACCTATATTAGCCACTCCTTAACTCAGGTTTCTACCCAGCTGAGCCATCATTAACCCTCAGGAGCACTATAAATTCACTGAATTTTTATAAACCATTCAACTTAATAGCCTTGTCTAAAGTACCCAGGAAGAGTAATTTCTGATCTGTTGGTCGTCTGCCAATTCTTTTTTACGAGTCCATAACCTATCAGAACCAAGCATACTTTCCTTACAAAATCATTTTTACCATGAAGGTTTATGTGCTGGTTATATTCTTTTCTAATTTTTCTACATGGACTGTATGAGTCAGGTTATTCCTGATTACAAGTACCAGAATACACTGTGGCTAAAGTTTTATTTTTAAAAAAGGCATTTTATCAAATGTGGTAAGATTATTCAGAAAGATGTGAAACACCAAATCCCTGGGAGAGGCAAGTGCCAGGTTTCCTTTCTAGATACTTCCATGATACCCTGGTCAAGCTCGAGGGCTTTGGGCTCCTCTTCCCATTGGTTCCACATTTTATATTCCCCAGAGTAAGACCTTATTGTGACCCCACAATACCTGCAGGGCCTTTACAGTGTGAACCAGACACACACTTGGACTAAACAACTTTGGTCCAGACAGTAGACATGCTCCTCTCCCTTGTGCATTTGGGGCGGCTCTGAGGAAAGAAATAATGGGTAGAGTGTACCAGATGGGCTCATTATTTATACTTTTATACCATTCTTTCCTTGAAAAAAAAAAAATTCCTCCCATCTTTCTAGTAGAAACTGAACCTAGGGGCATTCTACCTCCAAATCATACCTCCAGCTTTTTTACTTTTGTTTTGAAAACAGGGTCTTAATAGGTTGTTGAGAGTCTTGCTAAGTTGCTGAGGACCTGTGACTCTCCAGTGTCAACCTCACAAGTATTGGGATTATAGGAATGTGCCACCATGCACACCCAGCTGTGTATTTCTTAATCTTTACTTGAACCTATAGCAAAAAATGAACATCTCAGCTTTTTAACCTCAATTTTTATAGTCATTTCAATTGGACTAACTCCACTGGAAATTTCCTATTAAAATACTTCAGACTGAGCTTTTATCTGACTTTCTTCATATCATATTAACCCCCCTACTATCACTTTTTTGTGGTATTGGGGTTCCTGGAAACCCTTCTACCTCCAGGCTATACTCCCAGTACGTATTTTTATACGTTTATTTTATTTTATTTGGAAACAGGGTCTCCTAAGCCAGCGTGGCTGGCTTTGAACCTGCAGGATCCTCCTGTCTCTGCCTCCCAAGCGCGGGAATTACAAGCGTGTGCTGCCGCCACGCCCGGCCCTACTATCACTTTTACTGAACACATTCCTCCTTCCTCTCACAACATTTAAACAGCAATTAGTCCACACAGTGCCTTCTGTATATAGTCTCACTGTCTCCACGGTCAGCACACTTAATTTATATTGAGCTTTTGTAGAAAGGTTACCAACTATAGAATCCTGTGCACAGGTTCACACAATATGTGTAGCATCAGTGCTAAAAACTACACTCTTAAGACACAAAGAGGTCAGGAGCAACTTCCTCTTCTCTTCCTATTCTCACTACTACAGCAAGACTGTCTAAAGTACCAAGAGAATGATACCAAAGGACACAAGAGGTTCTTTGAGAAATTAGAAAATAAAAGAGGAAATCATACATCCCTGTTTTCTTTGTAAATAATCTTCCTATTTATGGCTAACTGTTCATAATAATGAATATCTGGGCTGATATATGGCAGAAATACAAAATAAAATGAAAAATCTTTAGAGAGAAAGAAGGGAAGAGAGAGAGAAAGAGCCTAGTATCTATGAGATGAGAAATGAACAGATACCAGTCTGTTAAATAACTGAACACAGGCTGAGCAGCCCTTTTCCAAAGTGTTCAAGGACCAGTGGTCTTTCAGATTTAGGTGTTTTTCATATTTTGGAATACTATCAGGGACTTCACTAGCTTGGCATCCTAAATTCGGAAGTCTAAGTGCTTGCTGTATGCTCAAAACTCAGAAAATTCTTGTGTGTCAGGTTTCTGGATTCAGGTTGTTCAACCTGTGTATATTATAGCAGTCAAAACTCTGAGGAAAGGGAAAAACTCTCAAATATATAAGCATTTAGGATACTCTCAATAGTCATAAAAGTGTTTTAGGAAACAGGAGAGAAATGACTGGGCCAAGGGCAGCAGCTATTTTTACAAAATCATAGCATAAAATCATAGTGGCACAACAACCAGGAAGAAAGATAATTGTTAATACAGGTTATTGCAAACTTCTATTTATACATAAAAAAATCTAAGCACTTATAATTATCATGTTTCAGTGACACACACACACACACACACACACACACACACACACACACAGAGAGAGAGAGAGAGAGAGAGAGAGAGAGAGAGAGAAGGAGGAAATATTGTATCTTCAAAGAAGAAGATAAGTGCAAGTAATGAGTGGTTCAGACAAAGAACCAACAAAAAGCTTCCTTCTGAAGGAGGGTGAACAACCTTCACTCTAGAGGCCAGATGAAGACTGAGTTGGTTAGCAGGAAATGTCCTGAATATACCTCATTTGCATAACAGAGGAGGACAATTCCCAAGTCAATTAATACTCAAGGAATGGTTTCATTTCAAGTACAGTAGTTAGTTTATTAGCTCATTTAATCTGCTCCCCAACCTTGAGTTAGGTACTATTATTATTCCCATTTTACATATGTTGAAAATCAGGTAAAGAGAAGAGTGAGAATCTCCTACAAAGTCCTGAAGTAGTAATATCAGAATTTGGACTCAGGCACTCCAAAGTCTTCATTCTTAAACTTCAGGCTATTGCTGTCAGTGTGATTTCAGCTGGAGTTATGATTTTTATGTGACATGTGGTTATTCAGTAATACGGACATGAAAAAATCTAAATGAATTTCACAGGGAGCTCTCAAAATCCACTCTATTTCCCCTTGAGAATCAGACAACCAAAGAGGCAGAAGAGAGCTGTGGTTAACACAACAATGGTTCCACAGCTAGACTGCTTGAGCTCAGAATCCCAGCTCTTCCTGGGACCAGTACCCAGACCTGGCAAAGGTTATTTGTTCTCCCTGTGTGAGAGTGTGTCATTAGTTACAAACACACACTGCCGCTCACTGGGAGAGGGTTTTACTTTCCTATCCCACTGACAACCACAAGTGGCCTATAACTTGCTTTGGCTAATGAGACACGGAACTCCTGGTCAGAAACTAAGCAGCAAAGCAATGGGTGTCACCTCTCTTCTCTCATTATGATCCACCACGTTCAAGGAGGCCAGCCTGGGACTTGGGCTACGGAAGTACTGAAACAGTAAACCTGCAAACCCACCCCAAACATCTACTAGGGTAAGAAATACACCTTTATCCCAACTCACTGTGATTTGGGGAGCATTTGTTAACATTACCACCCCTTCTGACTCATACATTCTCTGCACCTCAACATTCCATCTTCTTCTAGGGTTGTTGTGAGAACTAAATGAGGGATTTTTATGAAACATGCAGAAGAGGGGCTAACAATGATAGGCTTCATTGAAGAATTCACCCTTACAATTATGTTCATGTATCAATGGCAGTGGATAAGTATTGCTGAGCCAGAAACTCGCCTGAAAAAAGAGTATAAAATAGAGAAAAGAACACAGAAGAAACATTTGCTTTGTGTGTGTGGGGGGGGGGGGCATTCTTCCTCGGAGCTATACTCCCAGCCCTGTTATTTTTTACTGTTTTGTTTTTATTTTTGTGGTATCAGAGGCTGAACCCAGGGATATTCTACCTCTGAGCTATAGCCCCGGCCCTTTTTACTTTGAAACAATATCTCACTTAGTTTCTGAGGCTAGCCTCAAATCTGCTATCTTCCTATTTCAGCCCAGTACTAAGATTACAAGTGTGCACCACCACAACCAAGTTAGATGAAATATTAATAAAATCAAATTCTTTTCTTTTTTTTTAGGTATTGGGGATGGAACCCAGGGGCATTTTACCTCTGAGCTACATCCCCAGCCCTATTTTTTGTAATTCTTTATTTTGAAACAAGGTCTCACTTGAGTTGCAAATGGCTTCACTAAGTAGTAGCTGAGAATGTCTTCAAACCATGATCCTCCTGTCTGAGCTTCCCAAATGCTGGGGTTATAATCGTGTGCCACTATGCCAGGATCTTTTCTGATTTTAAATCTTTTTAATTCCGTTATAATAGTAGACCAGTTGCTCTTTAGAGTTTTGGCTAATTTACCCATCTCTCTGATGCTCCCTTCTCAATCCAGTAATCTACTAGTTTGTAATTTGGGGCTTTACTATTGCTAACCCAGACTCCAAACAGTTTTCCTTCTAAAGTATTTGATCAGCTGCTTGGCCATTAACATCTTCCAAATTTCTCTCTTTCCTTTGAGCCATTGATTTGGAAACAGAGTTGGATATCAATTTCCTCATCTGTGGCAAACCATTTTAATGGGATCTTAATAGCTGTCATCTCTTTGCTTGTATGGGAGAGGTTTAGATCATTTGGAAAAGCTTCTTTGTTTCTTAAGTTTTGATAGTTTCCTATTTACTAATTTGCACTTCATTTATTTGTTTGTTTGTTTATTTATTTATGGTACTGGACATGGAAGCTAGAGGCATTCTACCTCCAAGCTATACCTCTGCCCCAATTTTATTTCTTTATTGGAAAAAGTATCTCACTAGATTTCTGAGATGCTCACTATGTTGCTGAGGCTGGCTTTGAACCTGCAATCCTCCTATCTCAGCCTCCCAAGTACTGGGATTACAAGCATGTGCCACCATGCCTGGCTTACACATTTTTACAGTAAAGCATCTTGCCACTTTCTGTTCCCCATACCTGCTTTCAGGGGCTGCTGCTGACAATTCCTGTAGGTCTCTTGTAATAAGAAGACACTGATAACCACTGATGTGCAAATGAAAGAAAATGTGAGGCTCCCCCTGACCCTCTGAGTAGTGGCCCAAAGAGATCTTTGACATCAACATCCTAAATTCAGTAATGAGGAAAGAGAGACACAAAGATGTTGAGTACCTTTCTTGCTGAGAAAAAATACTCATGAGTTCACTAGTAAATCTAATTAAAAGAGAATCACTCCCCCTGGGCTCCAACTAGTCCTACTTCCAGGGCTGATTGCTTTTACAGTGAAAACATATGGAAACATGAGGAATAACCAATCGGCATGTTAAATAATCAACCTACTCATCTACTTCATGTCACTTAACATCTCACTGGGTTTTGATCTGGCACAGTCACAAAAGCCAAAGGGGTTAATTAGGCTTTGCCAAGCTCACAGCTGAAGCAGGGTGGTGGGGCTTAGTCCATACAGAGGCTTATCTAAACTAAGATAAAAAACAGAACCAAGTTATATTACACATTCCATGAAAAAGTCTTCTTTGGCACTCATTTGCTCTGTAAATAACTTGCTAGATGTTTGCTCCAAAATCATAATGGTTAGAATGTCTATCCTATACAACAAAGAAATGAGCAGTAGATAGGGTCAACTGTCAGAAAACAAATAAAAAAGAAAAGAGAAAAAAGATACCACGGGCTGTTTTTGACCTTACTGATGGCAAATTAAACCAAGAAGTTATTTTAAGCTCTTAAGCTCTTATCATGTTGATGATCTCTAAATTTGCTTCTCTGTTTTTTAATATGGCAGACAGTAAAAAGTCTTAGAAGGAGACAAATGGAATGTGTAAACTGCCAAAGGATTTGTCCCCTTTAATTTTATTCTACCCATTTTCCCAAGCCCAGAAGAAAGACATTCCCTAAAGTTTCAAGGGCTTCTAGCAAAATCATTTTCTCTATAACTAAATAGGTAAAGAAAAGATGTACATTTTTAATGATAAAACTAAAGTTTGGGGATTACATCATTCTTAATCACAAAAACCTTATGTTTTCTGCTTCTTATCTAAATTCTCATATCTATAAAACAAAGGAGAAAACAAAACAAAGAAAAGGATTTTTCAGGCACCTAAATAGAAGAAAGGCATAATAGTAACAGGTTACAATAAAGAACAGATTGTTATAGATGAGCATTCCAATAAAAGATGTTTCAGATATCTCCATTTTCCTTTGGAGAATGGCTTAATTCTTTGAAGGACAAAAATATTCTTACTGACAAAGTTAGAAACTGAAACATATTTCAAAGTCAAAGCAAAACAACCAGCAATGGCCTAGTTTGGTCCAGAAGGAAAGAAAACCCATCAACAAACAGACTCTGGCAAATGGAGAATGTCTTTTACCACAATACAATAAGACAGCTGTATGTGACACCTTGATAAATTAAAGAAATAGAAACACTGTCACAAAAAGAAAAGGAAGAAAGGAAGGAAATTCACAACCTGCCCACCAAAGATGGATAAGAAAGCATTAAGAGAATACAAGCATTGATTAAAGGCAAGCAAGAAAAACAAGATAGCTGCTCTCTAGCTAACCTCCCAAAGCACATGCCTATTGTATTGTTTCCTTTGGCACCCTCTGTAAGAGGGCTTCATCCTAGGTCTAATATTTGTGAAATGAAAGAAAAACATCCTGATAAGAATATACCTCCATGGCAAAAATAAATCTTCTATATAATCGGAGTGTACAGATGAAAAAGAAATGCTTTTTTTTTCAAAGTAATAACAATTACAAAGCAACCAGTGAACAAGATAAGCGCTTACAGAAGGAACCACATGGAATCTATTCAACAGACCAGCTTCTCTGTTATATGAGTCCAAGAATGGATAACTGCTGCTCACTGAGAAAACCTGCCATTTGTTAAAAATCAGCCCATGCCAGTGTGAGGCTGGGAGGGGTGGGGGTTGTTAAAGAAAATAAGTTTAGAGAGAAACATAGGAAAGAATAGAACTCCTTGTAATTCTTCATTTGATATTATAGTCATTGACCTATTTCATATAGGTTAATCACAAGACAAAAGGTTTTAAATATACACATTGACATATATAGTTCCCATCTCCAAAAGCCAGAACTTCTCAAATACTACTTTGGTCCGTGGTCTTATCTATGCTTATTTTTTGGAAGCATAAATCATTTCAACCTTATAAATAAAGTTATTTTTATATTCTGACTAACATCCTTTTTTCTTTCTGTTTTACACACACACACACACACACACACACAACACACACACATGCACATATACATTGAAATAAATGAAAATAGATTGTTTATAAATTTTGACTCATGAAAATAATCTATTAAATATAGAGGTTTCCTATTTCATAACTTTATATGCATAACATGCACATATGACTACATTCCAATATCAATCATTTTGTATAGTAAGTGCAATGTGATGAGGTTTTTCAGGGACCATGTTAATAATTTAGTAGATTAAAACCCTATGATGCAAGTTGCTGGTACCTTATTAAGCCATTTCCATGTGGCAACTATTGTCTTACTAAATCTTTATAGATTCCTCCTTTTGACAGATGAGGGATCAGAACTTCCAAGTTAACAAACACACACTCTAACCCACTGCATTACATGCCTTCCAGTCATATATGACAATTAGTTGTCTATTAATAGAAATTTTACTTGCTGTGGACATGTTATCAAATCAGTGATGACTCTTAAGTGCCTAAGAGGACAGTGGCAAAAAGGTCCAGCTGTGAATGCACTTGTTCATTGTCACCGTCCCAGTACTGATGGTACTGCTAAATATACATAAAAATAGCAGCTTGTCCAAGAAGGAGGCAAGAGGAGCGTCATTGTCAAGATTTGCTTGTTATTTTTTATTAATTTTGTATTGGTGCATTATATTCAAACACCATATTGGGGTAAAAAAAATCTTGTGTGTACAAACATGTACACATTGCTGATTAATCCCTACCCAATTCCCACCCCATTCTCTCCCTGTCCCTCCTTTCCCTGCTTGGCTTAGTGATTGACTTCAATATGTTTAAGTACATTGTGCATTCTAGAGATTTTCCTCTTCCCCTCTCCTATCTCCTCCTTTAGGTTGTCTTGTTTGCTCCTCTATAGGATTTCTTTTTTCAAGAGTTCCTCCTATGACCCATTTCTCCCTAACTCTCATATATTAGGGAAAGCATCTGATTTCTTATTTTTTGTGACTGACAAATCTCACTTAGCATAATGTCCTCCAGGTCCATCCATTTCCCTGAAAATTATGTAATTAAGTTTTATTTTTAATGGCTAAGTAAAATTCCATTGTGTACATATCCCACAGTTTGGTAATCCATTCATCTGTTGATGGACATCTTGGCTGGTTCCATAGTTTGGCTATGGTGAATTGTGCAGCTATGAACATAGATACACATGCACTAGTTTGGTAGTTTGGTTTCCTATCTTTTGGGTAGATACCCAGAAGTGGTATTGCTGGATCAAATGGTAGATTTGTTCCCATTCTTCTGAGGATTCTCCATACTCTTTTCCAAAGTGGTTGCACTAATTTGCAATCCCACAAACAATGTCTTAGAGTTCCCATTTCTCCACATCCTTACCAGCATCTGTTGTTTCTGTTTTGAATGATTGCCATTCTAGTTGGAGTTAGGTGAAATCTCAGGGTAGTTTTGATTTGAATCTCTCTGATTGCCAGTGGTGTTGACCATTTTTTCATACATTTATTGGCCATTTGAATTTCTTCTTTTGTGAAGTGTCTATTTAGTTCGTTTGCCCATTTTGTTATTGGATGCTTTGTTTTCTTAGTGTTGAGTTTCTTGAGTTCCCTGTATATTATAGATATTAGTCCTCTATCGGTGATGTAGGTGGCAAAAATCTTCTCCCATTCTGTTGGCTCTCAATTGAGGTTCTTGACAGTTTCATTTGCTGAATAGAAGCTCTTCAGTTTCATTCAATCCCATGTATTGATTCCCCTTTTAATTTGTTGTGCCTTTGGGGTCTTGTTGAGAAAGTGTTTATCTGTCCCTATGTGTTGCAGTTTTGGACCTATGCCCTCTTCAAGGAGCTTCAAGGTCACTGGTTTGATTTCCAAGTCTTTGATCCATCGTGAGTTGACTTTTGTACAGGGTGAGAAAGTGGGATTAATTTCCAATTTTCTGCATATGTTTAACCAGTTTTGCCAACATCATTTGTTGAAGAGGCTATCTTTTTTCCAGTATATGTTTTTGACCCCTTTGTCCAAAATCAATTGGCTGAAAGTGTGTGGACTTGTTTCTGGGTCTTCTATTCTGCTCCATTGGTCTATTTATCTGATCTTTTGCCAGTACCATGCTGTTTTTATTACAATGGCTTTGTAGTATAAAGTCAGGAATTATGATTCCTCCTGCATGGTTTTTGTTGCTGAGCACTACCTTGACTATTCTGGGCTTTTTGTTATTTCAGATAAATTTAAGGAATGATTTTTCTATGTATGTGAGGAATGATCTTGGTAGTTTAATGGGCATTGCATTAAATCTGTAGATCGCTTTTGGAAGGATGGCCATTTTAATGATATTTATTCTGCCAATCCATGAACATGGAAGATCCTTCCATCTTCTAAGATCTTCTTCGATTTCTTTGTTCAGTGTTTTATAATTTTCTTTTTAGAGATCTTTTACCTTCTTGGTCAAGTTTATTCCTAGGTATTTTATTTTTTTGTGGGAGATACTGAGGGAAATGTTTTCTGAATTTCATTTTCAGTGGATTTATGGTTGGTGTACAGAAAAGCTTCTGATTTTTTAAGATTGATTTTGTATCTGGATACTTTGCTGAATCTGTTGATCAGTTCTATAAGCCTTTTGGTTGAGTTTGTTGGGTTTTCTAAATATAGTATCATGTCATCTGCAAATAGTGAAAGTTTGAGTTCTTCTTTTCCTATTTGTACTCCTTTGATTTCCTTTTCTTGCCTTATTACTCTGGCTAGAGTCTCTAGTACTATATTGAAGAGAAGTGGATATAATGGACATCCTTGTCTCATTCCAGTTTTTAGGGGGAATTCTTGAAGTTCTTCTCCATTTAATATGATACTGGCAGTGGGCTTATTGTAGATTGCCTTAATAATGTTGAGATATGTTCTTTCTATTCCAATTCTCTGCAGTGCTTTTTTTTTTATCATAAATGGATGTTGAATTTTATCAAATGGTTTTTCAGCATCTATTGAAATGATCATGTGATTTTGGTCTTTGATTCTGTTTATATGATAAATTACATGGATTGATTTTCATATATTGAATCATCCTTGCATCCCTGGGATGAACCCTACCTGGCCATGGTGTATGATTTTCTTGATGTGGTTTTGAATACGTGTTGCTAGTGTTTCATTTAATAGTTTTGCATCCAAGTTCATCAGAGATATAGGCCTGTAGTTTTCCTTCCTTGAACTGTCTTTATTAGGTTTGGGTATTAGTGTGATATTGGCTTCATAGAATGTATTTGGGAGAGTCCCAATTTTTTTCTATTTCATGAAATAGTTTGAGTAGTATTGGGGTTAGCTCTTCTATAAAGGTTTTATAGAATTCACTTGGGAAATCATCTGGTCCTGGGCTTTTCTTTGATGGTAAGCTCTTTATTGCTATTTCAATCTCTTTGATTGTTATTGGTTGGTTTAAGTGTTCTATATCTTCTTGACTCAGTTTAGGAAGGTTGTATTTATCTAGGAAGTTGTCAATTTCCTCCAGGTTTTCCATTTTGTTGGAGTATAGTTTTTCAAAGTAGTTTCTGATAATCCTCTGGATTTCCACACTGTCAGTAGTAATGTCTCCTTTTTCATCACTTATCTTCATAATTTGGGTTGATTCTCTCTTTTTGTTTTTAGTTAGGTTGGCTAGTGGTTTATCAATCTTGTTAATTTTTTCAAGAAACCAGTTTTTGGTTTTGTTGATTTTCTGTATTTTTTAATTCTCTATTTTGTTAATTTCTGCTCTAATTTTAATAATTTCCTGTCTTCTGCTGGCTTTGGGGTTCAATTGTTCCTGCTTTTCAAGGGCTTTGAGGTGTGTCATTAGGTTATTCATTTGAAGATTTTCTGTTTTTCTTATGTGAGCACTCAGTGCTATAAATTGTCCTCTTAATACTGCCTTCAAAGTGTCCCAGAGGTTTTGATATGTTCTATCTTTATTTTCATTTGTTTCTAGAAATTTCTTGATTTCACCTCTTATATCTTCTATGACCCATTTTTCATTCAGAAGTGTGGTGTTCAGTCTCCACATGTTTATGTTGTTTCTCTGGGTCTTCTTATAGTTGATTTCTAGTTTCATTCCATTATGGTCTGAAATGACACAGGGAAGTATGTAACATTTTTAAAAAATTTGCTAGTGTTCATTTTGTGTGCCAGGATGTGATCTATTTTGGAGAAGGTTCCGTGAGCAGCTGAGAAAAATGTAAACTCCACTGTAGATGGGTGAAATATTCTATGTGTCCAACAGGTCCATTTGGTTAATGGTGTTCTTTAGTTCTGAGGCATCTTTACTGACCCTTTGTCTGGAAGATTGGTCTAGTATTGTGAGAAGTGTGTTGAAGTCTCCCAGTATTATTGTGTTGGGATTTATGTGTGACTTCATGTCACAAAGAGTTTGATTTATGAAAGTAGTTGCACCTATGCTTTGGGCATAGATGTTGATTATTGTTATTTCCTCCTGCTTGATTATTCCTTTTACCAGTAAAATATGACCTTCTTTGTCTCTTCTAATAAGTTTGGGTTTGAAGTCTAACTTGTCTGATATCATAGTTGCTACTCCTGCTTGTCTTTGAGTACCATTAGCATGGAATAACATGCTTAAGCCCTTTACCTTGAGTTTGTTCCTATCTTTACTTGTAAGGTGTATTTCTTGTAAGCAGCCGATGGATGGATTCTGGTTTTTAATCCATTTTGCCACTTTATGTCTTTTTATTGGTGAGTTGAGGCCGTTTACATTCAGTGTGAATATAGAGAGATAATTTTTAATTCCTAACATGTTAAGATCTTATTTCAGTTTGAGATACTGTTTATTCTTCTTTGCTTAGTTATCTACTGGATGGAAATTCTTGTTTCTTTGGTTCTGGTGTGTATTACCTATTTCTTCTTTGCAGTTAATCTCCTTGAGTATTTTCTCTAGCGCTGGTTTTGAAGACATAAATTCCTTCAGTTTCTGTTTGTCATGGAAGCTTCTTATTTCTCCATTTAATTTGATAGATAGTTTTGCGGGTAGGAAATTTTTGGCTGAAAGTTGTTTTCTTTCAGAGTTTGGAATATGTTACTCCATGCCCTTCTGGCTTTCATGAGTTGGTTTGGGAAGTCTAGAGTGATTCTAATTGGTCTGCCTCTGAATGTCACATGGCATTTTGTTTTTGTTGCCTTTAAGATTCTCTCTTTGGCTTCCACATTATTCATTTTGACAATTATGTGGCGTGGGGATCCTCTTCTCTGATCCTGTCTAAAGGGAGTTCTATAAGTTTCCTGGACCTGTGTATCGACCTCTTGCTCTATATTTGGAAAATTTTCTGCTATTACTTCCTTGAAGAGATTATTGATTCCTTTGGTTTCACCTTCTTTTCCCTCCTCTATTCCAATTATTCTTAGGTTAGCTCTCTTAAAATGGGACCATATTTCTTCAATGTCAGATTCCTGCTGTCGGATTTTTTTTTCTAAATTAGAAACTATGCATTCATTTTTGGAGTGATCATCTTCTAGAAGCGAAATTCTATTCTCCATGTGGTCTAATCTGTTGTTTATACTTTGAATTGTGGCCTTTATTTCAATGATTGCATCCTCTATCTCTTCTTGACTCTCTCTCTGAATTTTTTTTGAAAGTCCTCTATCATTTCTACAGTTATTTTTCTGATTTGATCTTCTAGAGATCTCTGGATTTCTGTGTTATCAGGTTCTGATGTTGTGGGGTTGTGGGCATTCATTGCTCCATTGTTGTTTCTCTTTCCCATGATTCCAGTAGTTTGTGCCTTCTCTGGGTTCTTCCCTGGGTCACTACGACATCACTTAAGGTGCTATGGATCTCGAGTGTGTGGTATCTCAGTCACCAGTACTCCTTTACTGGGTTGTATCATAAAGTCTCAGACCCAGGGAGTCAATCGAGGCTGCTTTAGACCATGGGTGGTGCCAGGTTAGGTGTTCTCCTACGGGGAGTTGTGATTATGTTGTGATATCTCTGCCACCGCCACTCCCCTAATGGGTTGGACTGCAAAAATCTCCGACCCAGGGAGGCTATCTGTGCAAGTCTCTGGTAGTGCAGTACTGGGATTTCTCCTCTAGGGGCCGCAATTTGACTCACGGTTGTTGAGTGTGCTGATGGAGCTGTAGTGGACTCGGTGAATTCATTGCTGCCGCCGCTGGCAGCAAAACACAACTGCCATGCCCTCGGCCGTGAGGGTGGCGTATTTCTTCTCTGGTTTTGAGCTCTGCTCTGAGTCCCTGCAGGGTGTGCTGAGCCTGGCCCTTGGAAGCTTTAGACGCTCCTTGCACCAAAAACTGCTGACTGACGCCTGGCTGTTAAGCAGCTGCTCACCTCAGCTCACTGTCTGCCGCTCCTTTCTGGAGCCTGTTGGCTAGTTCAGTGCGCTGGTCTAGGGCCATCTGGTGAACTCACTGCTGCCGCCGATAGTGTGGCGCTGCTGCCGCGTCCTCAGCCGTGAGGCTGGCGTATCTCCTCTCTGGATTTGAGCTCTGTCCTAAGTCTTCCTCCTCTCTGGAGCCTGGTGCTGCGAGGAAATTTGGAGCCCACACCGCTCAGCCCCGCGACTCTGGCCACAGCACTGCAGGCTGGTTTCTTTCTGGTGTCTTGTTTTTCCCACCCTCTTTTTCTCTGTCCCTTGTATTTACAGTTTTTATTTCTTTGCTGATGTTGCTTTATGGCTCTGAAAGGCACTGGTTTTGTGATAATAGAGATCGATTGTTAGTGGGTCTTGTAAGTGTTGCTTTTCTCTGTCGCCATCTTCCCAGAAGTCCAAGATTTACTTTTTAAATACTTGTCTCACGTCTTAAAGATCAACTTTGCTCTTTAGAAGAATGAAAAATGTTAAAAATAAAGCAATAAAGATATTTAGACACCCTAAGCAATTCAATCTTAAGAAAACATTTATATGAATATAAACATAAATCCTTAAGGTCAAGTAACATCAAGGGCATTTGTTAAGAAGGATGGACCATGTTCTACTCAGGACAGTGTCTGATGCATAGAGGTATTTAGTAGATGCTTACTTAATTGAAGTTACTTCACATCTGAGCCTCAGATCCCTCACCTTCAATCTCAGGGGATAATTTATTCTACCCCCACTGTCCACACATTACACATTGGCAAATACCTAACCCCAAATTTGTGTCACTTTCATTCTTTCTTGCAGACTTGCAGAGAGAAGCAAAGATGTGATTTGCCTGGTGTTTAAGTTCCCAGCTGAGGTCAAACAAGGTGACACTGTGCAGCTCTCAAGGTCAACAGGTGGCCTTTTGTGATCTACTTAGAACCACATTTTTTGTACAGTTGTGCCTTTTGTTGGTGACCTCCCTGATAAAAATTACCCCAAGCCTAGTAATGAGGAGCCAGCCAGTGTTCCTAGGAACAAATAGCAGTAGTGTTCCTTATAAATAAGTGTATGTGTTCAATCAGCTTTATTCCGAAATAAGTTACAGTGCTGTTAGTTGTGAGCTCAAAGTTAGCCAGTCAAGAACATGTACTTAATAAGGTATCTTTGATCAGAAATACACATAAAGCACACATTAGACTATGTGTTTATTGCCAAATAAAAATGTTGTTACCAGAGGCTCACAGGAACCAGGGTACTTCCTCTCAAGGTAATGATTCAGTATTTGCTAATTCAGTGTTTGAGGAGACTTGGTCAAATGTTATCATGAACAATGAGAACTGGGTGCACATGCTCTGCAGTCGTTTTTAGGTTCTAAAGGAATATAAAGTCAATAGATAAGTGGGCACAAGAGGAATTTCACCTAAGAGCAAAACCAGTGTTCTTAGGTGTCTGTTAGCACAATAACAAAATGTGAAACTCAGATATACTGTATTTCATAGAAAGGGAAAAGAAAAAGGTTATTTCAGTTATCATTTAGTATATTTGAACTTGGGGCTAGAGAAAAATAGGAAGCAAATGGAACTTTAGATTATCAGGAGACAGACCAATAGAAAAAAGGAAAGGATTGGAGGAAAGAGGTGCATAGGGGAAAAGGAGAACTGATGAAGGAAATAGTTCAACTAATGCTTTGTCCACATACGATGGTGTCACTACCATTCTCACTAATAATGTATAGGGAGGGTGGGCAATGGAGTGGGATCCAGAGAGAACCACTCCCAAGTGCTGTGTACATGTGTATCTATCTCTTTAAACCTTACTACAATATATAATTACAATGTACCAATAAAAGTATAAAAAATTTATAATTAGTCAAAAGGTATGTGGATTTTAGATTAGGTTAACACTGGTAGAAAGATGCTTTCAATTCTACTTAGGGAATCAGAGCTTTTTATTCATAAACCCTCCAAACAAATCCAATTAAAATGGCAGTTCAGACTTAAGCATATCAGTGACAAGTCTATTAGCCTACAGGTTTCAATTACAAAGCTGTCCTAGTAGTCCACACAGGGTTTTAACACAAAGCCAACTTAAAAGCCAAAACTCACTGAGAAATGTTCCTACTGGCTGAAACTAGATAATGTACTTTAGAAAAAATCAGTATGTTGTTTATTTTTAAAGCCTTACTTTTAGTAATTATAAAATCATTATATTGTTAATCAGAGATTTATATATTTTGTACATAATTTTAAGAAAGTAACTATTGATTGAGATTATATTAATTTACTAATTCAGAATCAAGATCTTTATTCCATAAGAATATTAGAGAAGCTGGATGTGGTGGTCTATACCTGTAATCCCAGTATTTGGAAAGCTGAGATAAGAGGATTTCAGGTTCTAGACCAGTGAAGGAAAATTTATGAAGATCTTGTTTCAAAATATAAAACAAAAAAGGTTGAGGGATCTTTAACTCAGTGGTAAAATGCCTCGTTTCAATCCCCAGTAACCTCCCCCAAAAAGAAAAGGACAAAAGGATGATAAAAAAAGAAGATAAAGTTTTAAAATACATTAAGTATTTAAGAAAAATATTGAGAGAATCAATAAATGGGATGGTATCAGTTTGAAAGTTACTTTGTAACAAAGAAAACTATCAAAAGTCTGAGGAGAAAGCTTACAGAACAGGAGAAAATCTTTGCCAGCTACTCTTCTGATAAAGGACTAATATTTAGAATATACAAAGAATTAAAAAAAATTAACACCATAAAAGAAATAATCCAATTAAAAAATAGGCTATTTAAAAGAAGAAATACAGCTGGGCATGGTGGCACAGGCTCGTAATCCCAGCATTTAGGAGGCATAGACCAGAGGATCGTGGTGTGAGGACAGCCTCAGCTATGTAGTGAGGCCCCTTGCAACTCAGTAAAACCCTGTTTCAAAAGTAACGAATAAAAAAAAATTATGGCTGGGGGTGTCACTCAGAGGTAGAATGCCCCTGGGTTCCATCTCCAGTACTGCAAAAAATAAAGGAAGAAATACAAATGGTCAATAATCATTTGAAAAAATATTGAACATTATTAGCAATCAGAGAAACAGAAATCAAAACTACACTGAGATTCCATCAAACTTCAGCTAGAATGGCAATCATCAAGAATACCAAAAATAATAATGCTAACAAGAATGTGGGCAAACAGGAATCCCTATACTGTTGTAGGACTACACATTAGTACAACTGCTATGGAGATCAGTATGGAGGTTTCTCAAAAGACTAGAAATGGAACCACCACATGATCCAGACATACCATTCCTTGATATACTTCTGAAGTATTAAAGTCATAAAATACATACTTATGTCCATATTTATACTAGAACAATTTACAACAGCCTAATTATGGAACCAGCCTAGGTGTCTAACAGATGCATGGGTCACATAAATGTGTACTATTCACAATAGAATGTTACTAAGCCACAAAAAAGAACAAAATGATGTAATTTTCTAAAAAATGGATGGAACTAGAGAATATTACGCTAAATGCGATCAGTCAGTTTCAGTAAGTCAAGAGTCAAATATTTTCTCTCATATGGAAGTTAGAGAGAAAATAGGCAAAAAATAGAACTTTAAATAATGGAGGAAAATGATCAGTAGAACACTGGAAGGGCATAAAGAGAGGGAAGTGGAAAGGAGAAAAAAAGAACTGATGAAGGAAACAGTTCAAATAATGTTCTGTCCATATATGAAGGTATCACTACCAATCTCACTAATATTCATGGAGAGCGATGGGTAGCAGGTGGGATCTGAAGGGAAACACACCAAGTCCTGTGAGGATGTGTGTTTGTATCCCTCTGGAACTCACTGTAATGTATATTTACAATGCACCAATAAAACTATTTTAAAAGAATGGAGCGAGTCAGTTGTGATGGTTCACATCTGTAACCCCAGTACATGGCAGGCTAAAACAGGAAGATCACAGATTCAATGACAGTATCAGTAACATAACAAGATGTCGGCAACCTAGTGAGAATCTGCTTCAAAACAAATAGTTCAAAAAGGCTGGAGGGATAGCTTAAAAGTACTCAGTACCCTAGAACCACAATAAAATAAATAAATAAATAAATAGATGATAGATTGATAGAATATGAAGTCTAAAATTAGTATTTTGTACTTAATTGAATTTATAAGAAATACAGGGTATTAATCAAATTAAGTAAAAATTCAATATTTTAAGGAGTGATTTTGGAAGACAAGTTATCATTTCGAGATCATGAATGGAAAATTTCATATTCTATGTAATTTATTCATATGATTAAATTTTCCTTTTACAAAATATTACTGGAACCTTGAGATCACCCACTTATATATGACTTATATTTATATGTCTTGTTCATACAATATTCATTAATCCTACACAAATTTATTGAGTTTCACTGTGGACCAGTCATCAGGGAATCCAGGACAACAAGGCACTGAACAGCCTTTCTGAATCTCAGTACCTGGAAGGTGAGATGGGCATGTAAACAGAAGCATTGTAGGGTGATAAGTAAAAGTGAGGATCTATTCAGAGCTGAGACTGGTAGTCCAAAAATAACACTTGAAATTAGCCTCCATCTCCATATTTAAGTGTTCACCAAGGGCTCCTTTTCCAACTCAGTTTTAGTTAATATGAAAACTTGAGAAATAATGCAATCACATATTCCTGGAGGTGGCAAGGGGAGACACTCATGTAGACTGGCTTGAACCAGCACCTCTGACCCTTACTCCCCTCATCCTCCAGCCCCTTTTACCACACAAACATCCAGGAAATTAAAGTAACCATGGTAACCACAGAGTGGAGGTAGGGGATCCTTCCTGAGGTGTTTCAAGATGTTAGGAGAGCTCCTCTTTCTTGTAAATGAAAACTTACCAGGTGTTCTCACAGGGTAAGAGAGAACATGATTTCCATCATCCTGAGATTGATTAAGCTCAGTCAAGTAATAAAAACTTTATTCTCTTTTCTTCCATAGAAAAGTAACACCTTCATATTCTTAACAGGCATAGATATTCATTTCTGACTCCTAACTGGTTATAGTAGAATATATCTAGAATTATATGTCCTTTCCTCAGCTCAGCACCTACATGGTTCATCTGGAAGTTCCTAGAGAGAAATAAGGTCAACTGGGAAACTTAGCTACACCCCCACATACACACCTTCACTATTGCCATGGTAGTACCCACAAACCCACCCTTGGGTGAGATTTCTGATAGCCTCAATTGCCAGGATCTCCAGATGTCCCCACAACTGCACAGGCTGGAGGGGTGTCTGTAACAGGATCGCCAGTCTTATAGGAAGGGACTTCCTTCTTTTTTTTTTTTTTAATTTTATTTTATTGGTGCACTGTATTCATACATCATAGTGGGATACAAACTTTTGTAGACATACATGCACACATCGCCCAGTCAGCCCCCACCCGATCCCCACCCCATTCTCTCCCCATCCCTCCTTCCCATGCTTGGCTTAGTGATTGACATCTAGTATTATAGCAATTTATCCAAAATTAAAAATGATAATCTCACATAACAGTTTCATTTGTCTGATACCAAGCGTTTGATGATTTAAAGATAGCATTTCAATATTTCTTTTTGCTTTCTTTCTTACTAGAGCATATTTTTTTCTGTTTTTTAGGTGAAACTATCATATATTTATATATTTATTTTTCAGAAAAAAATCTATCCTAATATAGAATATGAATTCTAGATACCCAAAACGATCTTGAAAAAGAACAAAGCTAGCAGATATATATTTTCTGATTTCAAACCATATAAAGCTACAATAATTGAAACAGTGTAGTACTGTTCTAAAGGCAGATATATAGACCATTGGAGTTAAATACAAGCCTAGAGCTAAATTCTTCCCTATATTGTCAAGTTATTTTTGACAAGGTTTCCACGAACATTTGGTCATGGAAATAATAATCTTTTAACTAAATATTGTTGAAAAATAATAATTACATGGAAAAGAATAAAATTGGACCTTTACCTAATCCCACATACAAGTATTAACTCAAAATAGATAAAAGACCTAAATATAAATCCTAAGACTATAAACTTTTAGGAGAAAATCTGGGTCATAAAACCTCACAACATTGAAATTGGCAGTGATTTCTTGGATATGATTTCAATGGCACAGGCAACAGAAGAATATACAAACTCCCTAAAAAATAAAAGAAAATATTGTATATCCAAAGACAATGTAAACAGAGTTAAAAGTTACTAATAGAATTGGATAAAATATTTCCAAATGCTATATCTGAAGGTATATTAATATTCCAACTAGAAATCCTAAAAATTAACAACAATAAAGGCAAACAATACAATTTAGAGATAGGTAAAAGACTAACATAAATAATGAATCTCCACAGATAACCAATCTTAGTTGTCTGTTGGATGGAAACTCTTGTTTCTCTGGTTCTGGTGAGTGTTACCTATTTCTTCTTTGTAGTTAATCTCTTTGAGTATTTTCTCTAGCGCTGGTTTTGAAGACATAAATTCCTTCAGTTTCTGTTTGTCATGGAAGCTTCTTATTTCTCCATCTAATTTGATAGAAAGTTTTGCTGGATAGGAAATTTTTGGCTGGAAGTTGTTTTCTTTCAGAGTTTGGAATATGTTACTCCAAGCCCTTCTGACTCTCATGACTTGATTTGGGAAGTCTGGAGTGATTCTAATTGGTTTGCCTCTGAATGTCAGTTGGCCCTTTGTTTTTGTTGCCTTTAAGATTCTCTGCTTGGCTTCCACATTGGTCATTTTGACAATTATATGGCGTGGGGATCCTCTTCTCCGATCCTGTCTAAAGGGAGTTCTATAAGTTTCCTGGATCTGTGTATCAACCTCTTGCTCTATATTTGGAAAATTTTCTGCTATTACTTCCTTGAAGAGATTGTTGATCCCTTTGGTATCACTTTCTTTTCCCTCCTCTATTCCAATTATTCTTAGGTTAGCTCTCTTAAGATGGGCCCATATTTCTTCAATGTCAGATTCCTGCTGTAGGATATTTTTTTCTAGATTAGAAACTATGCATTCATTTTTGGATTGCTCATCTTCTAAGAGCAAGATTCTGTTCTCCATGTGGTCTAATCGGTTGTTTGTGCTTTGAATTGAGGCCTTTACTTCATTAATTGCATCCTTTATCTCTTTTTGGCTCTCTCTGAGTTCTTTTCGAAGCACCTCTATTATTTCTACAGACTTCCTTCTCATGAAATGGTTTGCATCACTCTTTTAAGAGTGATGTTTTTCCTGCTCTGGATTTCCTTTCTCTTTTAACATATACTTAATTATCTTTGAATGTTCTGCCTGCCAGCCTGATGAGCTATCAGGGACAATCTCAGGCTGGACTTCTAACCCAAGATCATCAAGAATCAAATGTGACAACAAGAGTAAATTCCACTCGACAGTTAGTTGCTATAATAAAAACCATCCCTCCTTTAATTATTTTTTAATATTTTTTATGTGCTGGGGATAGAACTCACGGGGGCCTACTTATGAGCAACACCCCCCCCCAGTCCTATTTTTTTATTTTGAAACAGAATCTCACTGAGTTGTAAGGGGGCTTACTAAGTAGCCGAGGTTGTCTGTGAACTGTGATCCTCTAGTCTCAGCCTCCCAAATGCTAGGATTATAAGCATGTGCCACCATGCCCAGCCCCTTTAGTTTTATTATTAAGCACTAAGAGAATTAAATGTCTTACATGCATTAAATAATTTATTCTTTATAAGAGCCCAGTGAGATGGAAAAGTAAAAAGGCTTAAAAACATTAATATTAAAGACGGGCGTGGTGGTGCACGCTTATAATCCCAGCATTCGAGAGGCTGAGACCAGAGGATTGCAGTTCGCGGCCAGCCTCAGCTACTTAGTAAGGCCCTCAGCAACTTAGTGAGACCCTGTTTCAAACTAAAAGAATAAAAAATGGGGCAGGGGGTGTAGCTCGGAGGTCAAATGCCCCTGGGTTCCATCCCAAACCCACACACAAAAAAATTATAATTAGGACATGGTCCACACATATGTAGAGTACAGTGTCTTCCTCCTGCTTCTAGGAAGGCCTGGAGCCTAGTAAAGTGGTGAATGGGATGAAGATCTTCCAGAACAAAAGGGGAAATGGAGAGGCTAGTGGTCCCACAGGAGTGCTGCTCTCTGAGGATTAAGGTCAGCCTGGAAAGGGCCCATATACTCACTACCCAAAGCCCAGGAGGCCTTGATGCCCTCTTTGACCAACGGGACTGTCTGTATTTAACATATCCTTGAATGACCTTTCTAGCCAGGCCTCCTCATTTCGTGCTCTCTAGTAAAAGGCCCTCTTCCTTCAGGGACATGTGATGAGAAGCCAAAACACTACAGAGGTTCAGATATCTTTGAACCTCAGCCACTTGATAAAAGAACTGGATCCTGACATTGGTGAGTGAGCAAAGAGAAAGCAAAGGGAAGTATTCAAAACAAACAGGGTCAACTGCATCACAGCGCCTCCAGACACATGAGTTAAATGCCAGGACTGGTCTAAAACATAGCTATCTGTCTATGTGAACTTGTGTGCATATGTATACTGTTTACTTGCAATGTATATACTGTACACACAAGAGCATACAGCATGCCTATGATATATAATATGCATAATAAAACCATACATATACTATATACATACATATATACTAATACTAGTATTGTATATACTAATACTAGGTTTGTACATCATAGATATACCTTTGTGACTGTGTGTGATTTCTAAGTATTTACCTAAATTCATTTCCCCTTCTGGACAGAGAAATAAACTACACTTTCTTGCCTCCTCTGCAAGGCTTTCAGGCAATGAAATCTGGGAATAGCGATAAGTGACCTAGACATTAAAAAGCTTACACAGATGCTGCATGAAATTTTATTTTTTCTGGAACAGTAGAAAAACCAAGAGCAACTTTGGAAACTTCAGTTTGAAAATGTAGAGTTCCCACCAGCCTGGGTTCTTTTGTTGTTGTTGTTGTTGTTGTTGTTGTTGTTGTTGTTGTTGTTGTTGTATTGGGGTTCCTGGAAGCCCTTCTATTTCTGGGCTACACTCCCAGACCTATTTTATATTTTTATTTGGAAACAGGGTCTCTTAAGCCAGTGGGCCTGTCTTCGAACCTGCGTGATTCTCCTGTCTCCACCTCCCAAGCGCGGGGATTACAAGCGTGTGCCACCATGCCCAGCAAGTCTGGGTTCTTGAATAAGTGCATGGAAGAGAACATCTTTTCTAAATCTGGAGAGACACTAGCTCCACTAAACAGCAGGAAACACACTCCTATTGAAAACGCCACAAAAGTTTGAGAGTTTATATTTATCATAACCAAACCTCTTCTTTCTATTACACAGAGTTGAGAGTGCCTTGCTTTTTGGGTAAACAATGAGATACATGTGCTATCACAACTTACTAAATAAATCCTAACATGTTTCCCATTCATCTTTCTCTCCCCCGTCTATTCCTGTGTTCTTCCAACTCTATTTTAACATCATCCACCTCTATTTTAGCATGAGGATACAGCCACATGAGTCAGAGAGAAATCTGAGATTTCTGCCCACACTGTTTTCACTGTTGGAGAATAGTGCTAGTAGAAACTGATCCACCATTTTAATTCTTCCAAACACATGCAGAAGACCAGAGCCACAACCAATCTAGCAGTGAAATGAAATTAGAATAAGATACTACATTTGACCAAAAGTAAGTGTCAAAAGCTATGACCTACCTTCTGCCTACCATTACATTACAAGGTTAGGATTCAAAGGTACCTTCTCAAGGCCAAATAAACTTGAAACTTTTTTTTTTTTTTTTTTTTTTTTTGCGGGTCGGAGTATGGAAGCCAGGGGCATTTGACCTCCGAGCTACACCCCCTGCCCTATTTTTTATTCTTTATTTTGAAACCAGGTCTCACTAAGTTGCAGAGAGCCTCCCTGAGTAGCTGAGGCTGTCTGCGAACCGCGATCCTCCTGTCTCAGCCTCCCGAATGCTGGGATTACAAGCGTGTGCCACCACGCCCGGCGAAACTTGAAACATTTTGAAGAACCAAGCCTACCTCAAATATTGAAATACTTTTTGGGTGCATAATTTTGAAGAGGATGAATTTCACGTATAATTTTAACAAAATCACAACAGATAAGAAAAATTCGACCAAATGAAGCAAGCTAGAAATTGTAACTCTGACAAGAAATTAATTTTCTTGCCTGAGCCTCTCTCCCTGAGTCAGATCAGTGTCTCTACTGCTCAACGTTTACACATATCCAGTCTTTGCTTATACAACTTGCAGAAAAGGCTCCACAATCTTTCAAAGAAGCACATCAAAGCAAGCATTCTTATTTCCAAATGAAATGATTGTGCAGTAACTCAACTCACTATTCCCTGGACGTGGTTCCATGAAGACATGCTTGATGCCAGGTGGACTGGCAGAGCAATTAAAAAGTGTGAGAGGCCAAGGTCCTGCCTCCAGTTCTTCTACCTTGTAATTCCATCCATGCTTGCATGAATCACAACCATTTTGGTCTCAGCTCTCTCATTATAAAGCAAAATGAATGAAGAAAAGAGAGTCTCTAGATCCCCTCTGGGCTCTCCCAGTCTATGTGTTATCTTGTAATGCATCTTCTATTCCAGGTTAATAACCAACCCCAATTTCTTTATCTTATGAGTTCTTTCTGTTCAATGTAAAACCCTAATTAAAACAGGATTTTAAAATACTATTTTATAGTCAGTGTGAGGATATTAAATACTATTTTATAGACCCACAGTGTGAGAATTCCTCAAAAAACCAAAACCAAAACTACCTTATGATCCAGCAATCTGACTACTGGGTATGTATTTAAAAGAAAAGAAACCAGTGTGCTGATCTTCACACCCAAGTTTACTGTAGCAATATTGACAACACTGAAGTTACAGAACCAATCTAGGTGTCTTTCAACAGATGAATAAAGGAAATGTGTCATATATGTGCAATGAAATATTATTTTACCATTAAAAAGAAAATAAAACCCTGTTATCTGCAGCAAAATGAATGAACTTAGAAGATTCTATGATAAATAAATAAATGAAATGTAAAAAGATAAATACTATGCATTGTCATCCATATGCAGAATCTATAAAAGTTTATCTCATAGATGTAATGAGTATAATAGTGGTTATAGAAGCTGAGAAGGGAAGAGGAGAAAGAGAAATAGAAAGAAGTCTGTTAACAAGTATAAAGTTAGAGTTAGAAGGAATAAGTTCTAGTTTCCTATAGTACAACAGAGTGACTATGGTTGATAATAACATACTATTATATTATTATTTATACTTCAAAATAGCTAGAAGAGAGGACTTTGCTAGAAACACAAAGAAATGATAAATGTTAGAGGCGATGGATATGTTAATTAACCTGATTTAATTATACATTGCATAAAGGTATCAAAATATCATGTCATGGTCCATAAGTATGCATAGGTATTTTTGTTACAAATTTTATGGTTACTAAAATATATGTTGGATTTCCATAAATAGAAATTTATCATACCTACCAATCAAATCAGCCAAATTCACTTAACCAAATCTATTTGATATATAATGTGCTGGCATCTTCCAAAATATGTTCCCTTAATATGTTTACTAGAAAGAATTTTTAATGAGCAGCTGCCTCAAAATTAATTAATGTGTATAGCTTAGATTATAAAGTTGCAAGCCAAATCCCATTAAACTAATACAGTGTCAGGGAATAGCTCCAATTGGGAAAGAGAGGCACACTCCAGCTGATGACCTACTTATAAGAGGATAAAGCAAGCAGCTCTAATCTTTATGTATATTTTGAATAATATAGTCTGTGAAACACTAAACTTAAGGAGACCCTATTGGTACTTCACTTATCTTATATATTATTTTCTATTACAGAAGACTGCAGAAAAAATCAAAGTGTGTGATTGTACCATCTAGATTCTGAGTTTTCAAACCCCCCAAAATTCTCAAGCCAAGCAATTATTTTACAGCTCATTAGCCAGTTTCCTTCAAACCCTATTACATTTTATTTATACCCTGTTTATGTACTAATTCCAAGACATTTTTAAGGAAACCAATGCATGTTAAATAAAGCTGAAACACTACTTTGCCAATATGTTTTAAAAATAAAAATCAGGTGTAATTGAAAGAAAATGATTACACATTTTGCTACCACACTTGTTCCACTTTTGAAAACAAATATTCCTACTTACCTAGGGGATGTTTCCCTCTGATTCTCACAGTTTGGTTTCCATGTCTTAGCTTTAATTATGGTGTAGGCAAATTGCCAGTCTCTTACCACCTAAAAGTAAACTGCCCTGGTCTTATTTTATAAAATCATAATCTGCCAAAATAAAATCAGACTTTCTGAAAACATCTTTTTTGAACAACTAATCATTAAGTTAGTGGAAAAACAGACCTTTCTATGACAGTTTGAAGAAAACATAACTGTCATCATTACCAAATTATTAAGCCTAGAGTTGTATATTCCATACTTATAAACTTAGTCATACACAGAAAATAAATACCTCATTCTTTTAGAAGCTACACTGAAAACTTAATATATACTTTGAGAATTGGTAGAATAAAAACAATAGTAAACCAATAAGTAGATACACGGTGGCCAAATTACAATTGGAGATCAAAACACAAGTGTTTGAGGATTAAAATATTAGGCCAAGTGACATGGAATCTCAGAAGTGACAAACCTTGACCACACCAAAGTCCTGGTGAACAGCAAAGAACTCAGTACAGTATCCAGACACTTTAGCTTCGCCAAACCCCACCTCTGACGCCTCTGAAGTAGATGCATAACTGATTTATTTTCCATCCAGATGGCTGGCGCTCTGAATAGACTTCGGATGCTGACTGTGTCTTAGGCATGCTTATTCAGTGAGTCTTGAAAGCCATTATTCACTAATTTCATGTGGAAATGAAATTTCAGCTTCCCATTGTGTACAAATAACTTGGCCACTTACACCACATACAAAAAGTGCTTTTTTGCCAGGCGGGAGAGAGTGGCTGGAATGCAAAAGCTTTCCTGTGTGCTTCTCTGGCCCAGACCCAAGCTGGCATATGGCAGCTCTACCAAGCACCTCCATATGAAATACTAGGTGAATGCTTTGAGCCAGTCCTGATAATGTGATTTACAAAGCACTCATTGGACGGCTGTCTTCTGCTTCTATTTTCCTCCGGATAGGATATTCATCTTATTCCACAAAAAAGCATTTTGCTGCGTCCCCCCCCACCACCAACCCTCCTACAATGATGACTTTAAAGAAAGGTGATTTTGCTAAAATGTTAGTTTAGCGAAGAAGAATCATAAGAGTTTCTAAGTTTTCTTACCTCACCATTTTCTTATTCTAGAATTCAATCCTCAACATAGGCTTGAATTTCTGTTTCAAGTCTGCAACTAGCAGGCAAAGAAAATCAGCTTTGAGTGAACAAGCTGGAGATCGTGTGCTTTGTGTGAAAGATTCCCACACTGTGCTTATAAACAATTATTGATGTTTTCTGGAAATTCATTCCAGAAACCGTTTGCTTATAAATGTCAAATCACTTTCTTCCTTGCCCACTTTTGGGTTTTATTTCAGAGTCCACGGCGGTGCACAGCAATAGTAAATAAAAATTCACATGTAGAGACATGCACATTTCGTTCATCAGCTGAAAAGCTCAAACACCTTGCAAACATTATTCCAATTATTAATGACTTCCGGCTCTGGAATCTGCCTTTTGGATTTCCACCAAGAAGTTTTATTTGCATCAAGTTTTCACAATACAATTTGTGTTTATAAGTCCTGGCATTTATCTAGTGCTCAGCATTGATATGAGTCTTATCCCCAGGGCTGACCTTCCTTTCCAACGGAAGTTCACAGAGACATGAGATATGGCTGACTATGGTGATCCTTGCTCCTCTGATTCCCAAGAGAAACTGGTTTTCTCTTCTCTCCTACTTTTATCTACTTTGCCACACAGCTCTCTGTAGAGGGTCAGGTCTCCTTCTTTCCTGTGCTCCGGGAATGTGCTTTGTCCAATAGGTTTTCCCCAGGTTCATCTTTTAAATTTCAGGATGAGATAAGTGATATCAAATAAGACTATTCTGGACATTACAAATAAAAATGACCAAGATGAAGACAGTTCAACTCCTATTTTAAATCACTCACCCAATGTCTGAAAATAACCAGTGTCATCATGATTTCATTTGGTTAAATGTCTTGTTTTCCTTTTCCAAACAATAAAAGCCACATTTAGAAAAATCAACTCTGACTTATCCCTGGAATTAATTACACTCTACTATAAGAAAAGAAGAGGCCTGCCTGCCATTAAAAATAAATAAATAAACATGCTTTAAAGCAAAAAACTGTCTGTAGCAGGGAGACGATACTCAGAGACAAACAAGAGTGACTCCAGGGTTTCGAGGAGACGTTTTGGGAGAGCAGCCTGGTTGAATGAGTTAGTAGTGTATTTATCCTGAAGCTGCATTTACTTACCAGGTCAGACTTCAGGCATGTTACTCGAAGTGTGGGTTTCTTAAGAGTTTAGGGTATATGGCTAACAGAGATACACCTTTAACCATGTTAATGGAATCTGTATTGTATGTAGCCTTAAAAATGATATTGCCATGACAGGCAACAGTGTCAGGCATTTCTTAGAAACCAGCCTTGAGCTATCATCTCTAAAGGAAATATAAATGAATGAGAGACCATTTTCATAAACAAGAAAGATGTTCAAGAACACACAAATCTAAACTGAGAGACATGCAAAAATTAAGCATATGTGAATGTTTACTTCTCTTCCTCTGGTACCTTTAGGTCACTACTGGGAAGAAAATATAGCAGACTTACATGATACAGTGCCTGTACAAAAGATTAGAGCAGCATCTTTAGTAAAAATGTTAGATGACCAAAAGACTATGATATGCTTCAAAGAATATTTTATACCCCCCAATCAACTTTGTCATAACGTTTCCTTCACACTTTAAGTTTTCGGAGTGTTTTTAGATGACCACATTGCATTAAAAATTCTAAAGTAAATACTTTCAGGGTCCTTTGAGAAATTATTTTTCATAATCATTTGAAGAGAGGTAAAAAAGGTTAAGAATAACAAATCCAGGATCCTTATGTACAGCCTCCATTTTTAAAATCACAAAATAGTTGCAATTATCAGGTTAGGACGCTGCTCAACAAAGTTGTACCTGGAGAGACAGCCTTTTCTATGAATCTTTTTTGAACAGAAAAGCAGTTCTAGTCAGATCTTGGACATATGAGGAGATTCTCACAAACAAAGTCTACTCCTAACAGAGGCTAGGTTGAAGCATTTCATCTCTGGAATAGCAAGCTCCTGAACAATGCTTGCCTTAGGAGTTACCATACAGCACTAAAGGTAGCATAGGGGAAAGCGCTGCCACAGCACTTGCTTTTGATTCTACTTAGTAGCTATGGAAACTATCTTTCAAAGGCCAATTGGTCCCTTTCCCTCTGAACCTCATAAAATCAAACTATTTCTTATCCTTGGAGAGTATATGGTTCCAACCTCCTTCTTCTTCTTCTTCCTCTTCTTCTTCTTCTTCTTCTTCTTCTTCTTCTTCTTCTTCTTCTTCTTCTTCTTCTTCTTTTTTTTTTTTTTTTTAACAAAACAGTTACCTTACCTAAGCCCTCTTTCTCAAATATCAACTCAGGTATTTGAAGGCTGAAGCTATCATATTTGATGGATACCTTGGATTTATATTAGAAAAACATAAGAAAGCATTTCTAAATAAGTCTGCAGGGAGCCATAAGGCCCAGGTGACAAGAAGTAAACATGTGTAAAACCTGTTTGATGTGTTCTAAGAAATCCAGTATTGGCGTTTTTATATTTCTCAATTTCTACTCCTCTGAAGTAGAAATGCACACAATCCCTATCTTGGAAGGTCATTAGCCCATGCATACAACTTAGACAAGATGCTGCATGTGGAGTTGAGAGTTACCTTCTATTTAAAATGTGTCTTTTGTGTCTTTTCCATTAGGAAAATTGGTTGACAAAGGACAAAATGAACCAAGACTATAGTCTGACATTTTTTCTACATGGATTTTAATCATACACCCATTCAAAATGGACCAGAGAACTCTTTCTGGGTGTTTTCACTATTTAATTTTTGAGGTTTATTATTTTATATCCTTAACCATATTTAATATTTTCTTTTGGTATGCACCTTAACAAAGATATTACTCTTTGTACTCTTTTGTGTGTGAGGGGGCAGGTCTGGAAACTGAACCCAGTGGCATGCTAATTCTGAGTTGTACCCTAGCCCTTTTTTATATTTTTACTTTGAAACAGGGTCTCACTAAGTTCCACAATCTGACCTCAAACTTGTGATCTTTCTGTCTCAGCCCCCAATTACTGGGATTACAGGTGTGTGCACCATATCTGGGTCTATTCAATCTTCTACTTCAACGAGCACTTCAATTCATCTTTATTGTTTCCTCCCTTCTACTGCCCCAAATCAAATCCCACAGCCTCGAGTTCTTTGTATAAGAGCTTCTATCATCAAATTTGGGAATTTTTAAATTTGCAAAAGCAGAATGAAAGAACTTATCTTCCAGTAAGCATGAATTTATCTCATTGGTTTTCAGTGTCACCTTTCTGCTTAGCCTCCATTGGTCTCATAAAACTTATTGACAATGTACTGTTTATAGAGTGTTACTTCATGAACAGTTAGTATTACACTCCAAACACTAACATCTATAATGCCCAAGATAATCTTAAATAAGGACTATAAAACCTATAGGATTTATATTACACATTAAGAACTGTTATGAAGACATAGAATTAAGACTGTCTTTAATACGATTATGATGGTACGCTCCTGTGTTCTCAATACTTGAGATACTGAGACAGGAAGATTGCAGGTTAAAGCCAGACTCAACAACTGGGCAAGGCATTATGAAACTTAGTGATATCCTACTTTAATATAAAAATAATTTTAAACAGGGCTAGGGATGTAGATAAGACAAAGAATGCCCCTGTGTTCAATATGAAAAAGGAGAAGATGAAAAGGAAGGGGAGGAGCTCAGACAGGGAAAAGGTGACAAGAGTGTCTTGAAGCAAAAAACAAAACAACTCACGACAAAACAGGGAGGACTAGAAAAGACTCATATATAGACACTTAATTTACAACAAAAGTAAAAGAAAGTGATTAGAAAAGAAATATCTTCTCACTACATGAACTTAGATATACACAGGAAGAAAATGACGATTCATTTCTTATTTTTGGATCAGGGATTGAACCCAGGAGCATTCTACCACTGAGCTATACCCTCAGCCCTATTTTATTTTAATTTAGAAACAGAGTCTTGCTATGTTGCTGAAGGGGATTTTAACCTGAGATCCTCCAATATCCATCTCTCAAGTACTAGGATTACAGCTATGCATCACCACACCTGGTGACCAAAACCATACGAATCTATATCTTGATGACTTTAGAATAAAAAGATTGCATAAAGAGAACACAGCAAATACTAAGCATAAAAGAGGCACTAACTTTTGCAATAGTAGGAACTTCTTTTCCTCAAACCAAAAATATATTTGATAAAGTTAAATGGAAAGCCACAGAGGAGAAATTATGTTTTGAATTTCTATACCCAATTGAGGATTTGAAGATGTAATGTTCTGGCAAGAATGCGGAAAATATTGAACTCTCATACATTGCTTGTGGAATGTAACCTAACACAACTACTTTGGTCACCTGTTCAGTCATATCTAGTGCAGCAGGACACACACACACACACACACACACACACATATGCATATATATACATGTATATGTATACAAACATATACCAAAGAGTCAACAGACTATTTGTCAAAAATATGTACAGGAGTGTTCATGAGTAACAAGCCTTACAAAAACCCTGAACCAGGAAATACACAACTATTTATCAACTGTACACAATATATAATCAAGTGTTGGTACATGCAGTTAATGGAATACTACAGCATAACTAGAAAGAACAATTTATAGCTATTTTCAATATAATAGGTAAATGTCAGTCAGTTATAACAGCGAATTTAAAATTAAAAAAACAAACTCCCAAAACACAATTATTAAATAAAACACTCAAATATGGGAAAGCCCAATATATGGCAGTGGAAATCAGGATAGTTTTTGCAGGTGACTACACTATGGTACAAGGTATATTCTTGAGCTTTCTTCATCTGGATGCCATTGATGTGGTGTTATCACTTGGTGAAGAATAAACATCCCCACATTTGTGATTTGTGCGTCTGCCTGTATATATGTTGCACTGGAATAAATGGTTTTAATCTTAAAGCCATCTCTTTACCTTCAATGAATATATGACATAAATTTTAAGCCTGGCGTGGTGGCACACGCTTGTAATCCCTGCGCTTGGGAGGCGGAGACAGGAGGATTGCGCAGGTTCGAAGCCAGCCGTGCTGGCTTAAGAGACCCTGTTTCCAAATAAAAATATAAAAAAATAGGTCTGGGAGTGAACCCGGAGGTAGAAGGGCTTCCAGGAACCCCAGTACCACCAAAAAAAAAAAAAAATTAAGCCACAGTACTTAGGAGAAAAGCATAAGTATATTAACAGCCAACTCATCACAATTGGTTTAAATGCTACATTCAGGGAGTTCCTACACTGCAGCCAAGATTTTAGGAGTGATAGAAACATTTACAAACATATCATTTCCCCTACTCTTTAGGAGTTTATAACTCAGAGAAAGAAGAGAAGTAAGACTTGATTTAACATATTAAAAAAGGAGAGAGAGAGAAGTAGCAGACACTAAATGATTATAATGCTGGGGCTGTCGACTCTCATATGTTCCAACAGCTGTGCTACAGGAATTGAGAGAAATGATGGTCAAGATCTGAAATTATCCAGAAAGGCCTCATGGAAGAGGCAAATGTGAGCACAGAATGGAGAAAAGAATAGCATTTGAATTCAGTCTCAGGAGAGAGACATGGGGATGATTCCAAGAAGGGAGACTGCTAGACTGAAATAGACTAAAATTTCTCAGTGAGGTGGATAAAGAAAGGCTAGTGGGGAAGAAAACACTCAAAATCTAGCTGTACTCCAGTGTAAAATAGAAAATAGTTGTCCATTCTTGGAATAACAGCATGAAAAGCACTTTTTTAAAAAGATATATTTATTCCAGCAACAATATCTATTGCATTTTTCTGCAAACTTTTTCAAAATGGGTCAAATGGGTCACAGTGCATTAGCAAGGAACAAAATCATTTTGGCATGTGGCAGTAGATTTTCCTCAAGAATGAAATAGAATAAATTAGAAAATACCAGAGTGCACTACGGAGACCTTAGCGAGGCTGTACAGATTGGAAGCGCTCCTCAGCCAAAGGGCTGGGGCCAGCAGGAGAGGCATGGCGGAAGCTAGATGAGGCAGCAGTCCGGTGGCTGGCTCATCAGGCTTGCCCATACCTACAGTGTGTGGCATGGCATTAGCCCTGCTTCATGAAATCTCTGATTTCCTGCTATGTGTATTTGCAAGTATATGGGTAACAGAGTTGAAACACCAAATGCATTTCTTTGTGTGGTCCTCTGGAAATGGAATTCTGCAGAAGTCATTCAAACAAGGAAAAGGTTGAGTCTGTATGGAAGGACACCAAACATGGAGACGCACAATAAATGAGTGAGGAGCCAGCTAATATGAAGAGTATACACTCAGAGGGTAGTGAGATCCTCCCTAGTTTGTGCATAAGCCCTAGGGTTATTTATTTTTTTTTAATTTTTATTTTTTGGTGGTACTGGGGTTCCTGGAAGCCCTTCTACCTCCGGGCTACACTCCCAGACCTATTTTTACATTTTCATTTTTGGAAACAGGGTCTCCTAAGCCAGCGCGCGCGGCTGGCTTCGAACCTGCGCGATTCTCCTGTCTCCGCCTCCCAAGCGCGCGGATTACAAGCGTGCGCCACCACGCCCGGCAGCCCTAGGGTTATTTACACGATGCCCTACTTCCCAGAGGTTACCCAATCCATTGCTCCTTTCAATAATGCCACATGAAGCTGGAATTTAATCATTTTATAAACATGATTCTTCCTACATGATCAACCTATCAAATTTGGGAATTGGAGACAGAATCATTTATATGCCACACATTACTCAAAGGAATGTGATTTTTTTTTTTTTAGGTCTGAGCATGGAACCCAGGGGCATTTTACCTCCGAGCTACACTCCCTGCCCTATTTCTTATTCTTTGTTTTTGAAACAGAGTCTCACTAAGTTGCAGAGGACCTCACTAAGTAACTGAGGCTGGCCACGAACTGTGATCCTCCAGTCTCAGCCTCCCGAATGCTGGGATTACAAGGGTGCACCACCACACCTGGCGGAACTTGAATTTTTAAAACTGTTCCATTTATAAACACCTACTATACCCAGTAATACTTAACAAGAGTCAAATAATACAATGTGAGACAGGACTGTAAGATGTTTTCTCCTTTAATTATCTTATCATTTACAGCAAAATGGATAGAACTGGAGGACATTATGCTAAATGGAGTAAGTCAGATGCAAAATGACAAATTCTATATGTCCTTTAAAACACGTGGATGTTAAGGAAAGAAAGCAATTAAATTATATAATAATGATTACTAGAGACTGGAAAAGGTAGTGGTGGAGAGTGTATAGATGCAGGTTGAATAACGACTATCTTAAAATAGATGAAAGTACAAGTTTTAGTGTTCTACAGCACAGTTGGGTCACTATGGTTCACAATAATCTGTCTGTGTGCGTGTGTGTGTGTGTGTGTGTGTGTGTGTGTGTGTGTGGTACTACAGATTGAAATCTTAACTGTATCCCCAGCACCCTTCTTTTTTTTGTTTTTTTTTTTTTTTGTATTTTGAAATAGTCTTATTAGGTTGCTGAAAGTTTCGCTATGTTTCTGAGGTTATACTTGGACCTGTGACCCTCCTGAGATTATGGGCATGAACCATCAAGCCTGGCTCCTCTTATGTATTTTATGAAAAACTAGAAGAGAGGAGTTTGAAAGCTATAAACAAAAAATAATGATGAGATAAAAACATAAATCAATTTTATTTAATCACTTCATAGTTTTATACATGTATTGAAATATCATACTGGACCCTATAAATATGGATCATTATGTGTTAATAAAAATTTAAAAGAACATTTAATGAATGCAAATGTTATCCTCTCTGATTTGACCATTATAGCATATACGCACATATGGAATTTTCATAATGTACCCTATAAATTTGTGGCAAATAATTCTTTTTCTAGTACTGAAGAATGAACTCAGGGGAATTCTACCTTTGAGCTACATCCCCAGCCCTTTTTATTTTTTGCTGCTTGAAACAGGGTCTAGCTAGGTTGCTGGGAGTCTTATTATATTGCTTGAGGCTGTCCTTGAACCTGTGATCCTCCTGTCTGCTTCCCAAGTACAGGGATTATAGTCATGTACCAACACTCCCAGCTTGAATAATTTTTAAAATACATACATCAATTATTTTAGTAGTTGTCATGTTTCTACCTAATTTCCACTGTACAAATCTAGTTCTAGTGAGACTAATGGATGCTTTATGGTAGTCACATTAATGATGTGAATATAAAACCTAAGGAATGGTAAAAATCCTTTACATACAGCAATTTTACTCTATGTTAATTCCCTACCCCCTTAAAATTTTGCAGCATTCAATTATAATCACATAAAAATTTCCCAGCCCTTTCCATTTTTATAACATTATATTAAAATCCCATCAGCAGCTTCCGCCTATGGACCCACCCTCATCACTTTAAATTAAAAGGAAAATTCCCTAGGATCCCAAGGTCTTATGTGGTTAAAAGCATTCCAATAAGCTATACAAAGCATTTATTGTGGGACGATATCCATTAATAGTTAAAAGCCCACTTAAGTAAGCAAATATGTTTTCTTTACAGAAGTATATCCCAGGAGCAGAGAAGACTTTCATTCATTCTGAAACCTGGCAACCTGGAAGCAGGCAGGCACAGAATATCTCAGGTGTACATTTCCTTCCTGCTCTGCATATGTCTGCCTTTCCCTGACCTCCATGGTTTTATGATTTCCAATGCCCTCCTCCACCACATCCTATTTTCTGCTGAGGCTACTTCAAGTCATGCCTATCTCATGTAACTTGTTCCAGAATTACTCTAAAGTACTTTCAAAAGTCTTATTATACTAGGAAAAGGGAACTGAAAATCTGAAAGTCTTGTCAGGGTTTTCATAGTCTCTTTGCCAAGAAGGTTATGTGTTAATTGCTTGCTAATTGAATGATTACATTATTGATGGAGTAGTTGAAGCAGCTGAGAAATTCATCCTCGAAAGCTGTGTGGTCATTCTGAAGAAACTGTTCTTACTGCCCAGGAAGCAAAGGAGGTCTGTCTGTGCTAACAGGGAAAGCAGTAATGATGCCGTGGGTGTGGGTCCTCAGCTGCTTTCCTATCAGCCACCCTGAAAGCCTCTCTGGACTGAGTTCCAGCTACCCTGAGAGGATGGTGGGAGTATGTCCTCTTGACCAGGTGTGGCAAGCTGATCTGTATTGCCTTTGTGACTATCCAAGATCTATATCCAACTCCACAGGGCCTACCCAACTATCAGTTCC
>NC_137787.1:101737862-101827900 GCF_963383645.1 Muscardinus avellanarius | reverse complement strand
CCTCTTCACTACCCAGTTTTAGGTTAGAGATTTAAACATCCCTGGAAGTTTCCCAGATTTTTTACACTCCTATTCTTTTTCTTCTTCAGAGACATGTTTATACATTGATTTGTCCTGGACTATGGTGACCTTTTAGTCATTCCCTTCCCTTATCCCACAATCTGTATTATGTTTCAGGACAAATTTATTCCCATTAAGGTAGTTATCGGCTAGATATAGTGCCTCATGGCCATATAATCCCAGTATTTGTGAAGCTGAGACAGGAAGATCACAAATTCAGGGCCAGCAGCATGCAGTAACTTGGTGAGATTATGTTTCAAAATAAAAAATAAATTGGGGCTAAGGGTATAGCTTAATGGTAGAACACCCCTAGGTTCAATCACAGAAAACAAAAGCAAGTGGTAGTTGACAAAATAATGTCCTCACTCCACCCAAATTTATAGAACTTGCAAGTATGTTACCTTACATGGAAGAATTCATTTTGCAGGTATAATTAAGAGTTCTGAGATGGGGGATTATCCTGACTATCTGGGTGGGCTCCATATAATCAGTAGGACCATTATACAAGGAACTGGGAAGGGTCCAAGTCAAAGAATGCAATATGATCATGGTAGCAGAGTTCAGAGTGACACCATTTCCGAAGGGGGACAAGGTACAAGCCGAGGCATGCCAGCAGCTTTTGGAAGGCTGGAAAGGTTACATTTGGTTTTCAGCCTTTCAGAAGTGATGTAGCCCTGCATTACTTGACTTTAGGATTTCTGGCTCCTAAAACTGTAAGATAATATATGACGACTTGTTTTAAGCCACCAAGTATGTGGCAAATTGTTACAGCAGCCACAGGGAACTTATACAACTTCTCCAACTGCTCTGGGTACCACCATCCTCAGGCTGCCTTGATGCCAGCCCTCCTTTCTCCTTCCTTTCTTTTTTGTTACTTCAGCACAAGTGTTTTTACTCAGGACCTCCTATATGCCAGTGTTATCTCTCTGGTCAGTATTGAATAAGAAAAAACACAAATATTGTCTCTGAATTTATGAGGCTGATGATCCAAATAGAAATGCTTTTCTGAAACCAGTAAGAGCAAATGTAGTAAGGCTTACAAAAGAAGTACAGGATTCCAGGAGAACGGGAAGATGTGGGAAGGGGTGGTGGGAATCGCCCTGATCTGGAAGCTGGAGCTGATACCTAAAAGATGAGGAGCCTTGCCAGGCATGGTGGCACACGCTTGTAATCCCTGCATTTGGGAGGCGGAGACAGGAGGATCACGCAGATTTGAAGCCAGCCTCCCTGGCTTAAGAGACCCTGTTTCCAAATAAAAATATAAAATAGGTCTAGGAGTGTAGCCCAGAGGTAGAAGAGTTTCTAGGAACCCCAGTACCGCAAAAAAAAAAAAAAAAAAAAAAACAAAACAACAACAACAACAAAAAAAAAAAACACTGAGGAGCCTTTAGGCTGAAAAAGAGAGCCAGAAGGCCAGAAGCCAGCAGCCAGCAGCGTGCTCTTTAAGCACAGAGAGAGGGAAGGTGACAGGGGACTCCGGGGTAGGAGGCAGCCCCACTGGACAGAACTGAAGGGTCACTGTGCTGATGAGTTATTTTTTACTTCAGCCTAAGGAGAGAGGTCTACAGCCAGCAGAATCTATTTGAAAACATCAAGCTCCTGGGTTGACATCAGGGAGATGACTTCAGGACACAAGGACAGCCTGAGGCTATGATTAAATGTGCAAATATTCCTAGAACAAAAGTGCATACTAATCCACAGCTATGTGATGGAGTTTATCAGAAACAATTTCATCTCTCAGTGAGCTGACCACTGAGCAGTGCCTTGAGGAAAGGAGGCAGACCAGAGGAAAAGCAGGAAGAACAGAGGGAGCAATGAGCCAGGGCGGCCTCCAGGGCCAAGCCCGCGGGACCTAGAGAAGGGCAGGGGACAGCTGGCTGGAGGCCTGGGCCTGTACACATGAGGACAGACCAGAGATCACGGCCTGCTTCATTTTTGTCATTGGATGGATGCTGTGGATGGCTGCGCCCTCTGTCCCCCCACCTCAGCACCCACCACACAGAGAGCCCAGGCCGAGACCACCACCGGGAGCATGCAGGAAAGTGTGCCAGTTGTGGCTGAGGGCAAGGGCACTTGATTCCCAGGCAGACACCCCGCCCTGAACATCACACTTATGGCTACTTCCGCACTGGAGACAGCCTAAATTGGAAACAAATTCTCTCAGATTTACTTTTTTAGCCTTTAAAGCAAGCATCTGTTGCTAGTCACTGTCAAACAGTTGAACAGAAAACTGACAAACAAGCTTTGACCCAGACCCTAAAACAGCTATTTAGCTCTCCCACAGACAGTCTGGGCCGTGTACCCGGGTCCTTATCTGGGGACATGGCAAAGATCTTACCGGATCCAGGAGTTTTAAGAAGAATGACAACACTAAGCAGATTCTCCAGCATGTAGCAGATGAAACACAAAACAAAACGAAAGAGTAATATCTTTCATTATTAATTCTGCCCAACTTTAACCTAAAGCAGAAGTATGCCACCCAACAATAGTTTTGGTTTAGATGTGCAACTTGGAATAGGCAAATTAAATTGTTGCATATATAAAGAAACAAACTCTTTTAGTGTGTGTGTGTGTGTGTGTGTGTGTGTGTGTGTGTGTGTGATACTGAGGAGCAAACCCAGGCACATTCAACCTCTAAGCTACATGCACCCCCAGCCTCTCCCACCCCCCATTTTTTAAAAATTTTGAAATAGAGTCTCACTAGATTTCTGAGAGTTTCACTAAATTGCTAAGGCTGCCTTAGAACTCGAAATCATGTTGTCTTAGCCTCCCACGTACTAGGATTATAGACATTAGGCATGTGATACCACACCCTGCTCAAAAAACAAACTCTTAATAGTTGTTTTAAATAAAAGCTCATTTCTTTTCATATCAGTGTAGGCCAGACATGATTCAAATGCATATTTCTGCCCTATAAGCAACCAATTGTATTTTGTGTCCTTCAGTGACTCTCTAAAATTAAAGTTTTCAGCCCATGAGAGTGAGGAAGTCTCCCAATGTCTGGCCACAGTCATAATCACCAAAATAATACTTTAATTCCCTTAGGAAAAAAATGATCTGATGGACCTAAATTTCATTAAAAAATCAGAACTGCCTACTATAGGGGAAAGGTAGCTAAAGTGAATGAATAATTTCCTATTAAAACAGGAAACATTCTTATTCAGAGAACAGTGCCCTTCTAATCCAAGCTCCTGATTAAATAAACAAGAGACCAGAGGATGGGTTTTCAGATGGGAAAGACATGTATAAACAATGAAGACGGCGTTCCTGGCAGTAAAGTTTACCTAGAAAACTGCAAAATCACTTTGCCCAGAGGTCTTAAAAATATTGCATTCACTCATGTTGGTTTTGATATAACCATGCCCAGAAGCAGATGCAGGGTTAAAATAAAATAAAGTAAAATAAACACTTTGATTTTCCATTGTCACCACTGGGCTCTCCTTTTAGTCACAGCCAAGCAGACACGCAAAAGAATGATCTTCCAGCAGTGTCACAAACTCTAAGACATCCTGCCATGGGCTAAGGCTAGACCTCCTTCTGCAACACATGACCGCTCAGATCAGATCAAAAGGAGTAACCGTGTGTAGTCTCACTGCTGTGAAATGGTCACCTTTAAACTTCAGTGACACATTTTCTCTGCTCTGACATTTGATTTGGCAAAAGGAACACACTAAAATTTTCCTGCATCCCTTAGAGAGGGGGTGAGCTCAGCCTCCTCATGTTAGATCAGAGGTTTCTGAGGCCAGAGTCAGGCTGTTTACCAGCACCACCAAAAACAAGCCACCTTTCCTTGCCAGCCACAGGTAGGGTCCTTCTGAAGTCCTAGTGCACAGTGCCCGTCAATTTAAATTTGTAACTTACTTGTTGCTGGTGGAATTCAGCACATGGTCCAAAATCCTCTGGTGAATAAGCCACTTAAAAAAATAATCCATGCAGCCTTAAGCAGCTGGTTAACCCAGGGGATCTGCAGAGAGCAACTTTTATGATACATGGTGAAGATTTAGCCAGTCACATTCATTCATGTCACCAGCCATAACAATCCCTGTGTTTCAGGGCAAAGGTGCCAACTTTGCCAAAGTTACCTCCCTGGGAAGTAAGCGTGACAGAGTTCCTGCTGGGCACCCAGGCAAGCAATCCCCTAACTTTTCCACTCATTGGCAATGGCATGTGTACTGTGAATGCTAAATGCACTTTGAAATCAATCCAGGCTCCACTTGATGCCTGAGAAGGCAGATTTTTTAATAAATGGAGCAAGAGAAGGAGAATTAATGTCTCAAGCACCTGCTATACACCAAGCACTCTGCTAAATCTTTGATATAATTTACTTAGTTTAACACTGATCATAAGCTTATGTAGAACTTAAAGCAAGAATTATTTTTTTCTTGCTCAAAGGTAGGGACAGTACATTCCACAAATGAAGCAAATGAAGACACAGAGTAAAGAAGTTGAACACTGTTTTCCCCAAAGCTGGAAAATGGCAGAAGCAAGATTCAAACCAAGAGCCAGCCCTCTCTCCTTTGCTCTGCTGCTATTGCACCCTCCTCTCCTTTGACTCCTCTGCCCCTCACTTCATCGTAATTTTCCTTAGAATAGAGCCATGATGGGGAGGCAACACTCCAGTTGCAGAAGCTCAGGGCTGGAACAAAAAGTTCTGCGTTTTTGAGGAATTCTAGTTCTGTCTTTTTCAAAGTATGTATCATTGGAAAGGTCACAAACTCCTAGTGTCAAATTATTTATTTGCAAGTTAGAAATGCATGCTAAACCTTTGAGCATCACAATGAAGAGACAAAAAAAGGAAGCATATATGTAAATATAAATATAAATATGTATCTATCTATTTATCTATCTATCTATCTATCTATCTATCTATCTATCTATCTATCTATCTATCTATATTTCATTTGGGGAGGACCACAGCTCATGGACAGCCTCAGCTACTTAATGAGGCCTTTTGCAACTCAGTGAGACCCTGTTTCAAAATAAAGAATGAAGAATAGGGCTGGTATATAACAACAACAACAAAAAAAAGCTAGGAAGTAAAATACCCCTGGGTACCATCCCCAGTACCACAAAAAGAAATTGCTTGACAATTATAAATTCCAATGTGAGACACTGTTACCCCAAACCATTGGAAGACTTTTGCCTAACGTTTTTCACCAGCTCCTCTCCCAGGTGGACCTCAAGTGCAAGAGAAAGCTAGACTCCAGAGGATTCTTTAGAATAGCTTATCATAGGTTATCTATTCTCCATCAACTCCAAGAGTGACAAAGAAAATCAGAAATCCTCTTTGCACACTGGCACTGTCTCTTTCATCTTTTCACTGCAGAAGTCCTAGATAAATCTATATATAGTTTTAGATGATAACTACGGAAGTTGAATAAGGATAGTCCCCAGTGACTCACACCTCCTGGTATTCATGCCCTGGGTTGGTATCCTCCCACAGTGAAAATAGGTGAGTCCTGTGACTTTTACATATAGAAGATGGCAGAAGTGACAAAATGTTCCAAGAGTAAACCTTAAGAAATCTAGAAGTTCCCATGCTTGCCCTGAGCCACCATGAGATGTTCTGGTGTAGAGATCATGTGGACAGTTGTCTCAGCATCCTGCTGAGCCCAACCTTGCAGCCATCCTCACTGAGGCACCATATAGGTCAGTCAGACATCTTGGATACTTGAGGGAAGCTGAGCCCCCAAGTGACTGCAGCCTCAGACAAGGTCCTGAGAGGAACCACCAGCTGAACCTGTCAACTCACAGACTTGAGAGAGAACACAGTGCAGTCATCGTAAATAGTACATCTGGGTGTTTCAGTCAGCATTCTCAATACCATGATCCAAAACAACTCACAAGCACAACTTAGAGGAAGAAAGATTTGTTTTCTCCTAGTTCTAGAGATTTCAGGGTCCAGTCCATGTCAGGCCAGGTCTAAGGAGCTCACGGCATGGTGGCAGGGGCCAGAGAGAGAGAGAGAGAGAGAGAGAGAGAGAGAGAGAGAGAGAGAGAGAGAGAGAGAGAGAGAGAGGCTCTACTCTCACATCATGGAAGTCTTAAGTAAAACAGAGTAAGAGGAAGAGGGATCATATGTAATCCCCAAGGCCACACCCCAGAGATGCTCTTCAGCTATGAAGTCTGTCTCCAAAATGGCTGCCTTATCTACATGAGGTATGAGGGACATTCTAAATGCAAACTATAAAATTGGGATTGTTTGTTTTGCAGTAGTAGGTAAGAAAGAAGGGAAGGAAAGGACACTTATTATCAAAATCAAACTACTATATCTTTACCATTCACATAGACCCTAGTTTACACTTCACTACAACTATTTGAGGTGGGCATTGGGATACCAATTTATCCATGAGGCTGGATAAAGTTGTTATCCAAGGTCAGGCAGATGCATACTTAATCGTCTCTGCTAAAAGTTGAAGATTGTGTTAAATAAGAAAAAAAAGTGTTACCCATTAGTTATTTATTTTAAACAATAAAAATAGAAGCACTATTTTATAATAAAAAGTGCTGTGGCTAGGAGTCTAGAAACTTGAATTTGATTTCTGACCTCATTTCCAGGTACAAGAAATTTAATACCCAAAGTTTTCTTTTACAAAAAAATGAAAATGTCTTTTTATTTTTTATTTTTTTTTTGTTTTTGTGAGATCAAAATAAAATGTTAGATGTAAAGGATTTTTGCAAATAAAAGAAAAGAAAAATGTGTGAAGAAGAGTTCAATGAACTAGAATTTTCTTTCTTTTTATTTTTAATAGGTTTGGAGATGGAATCCAGGGGCATTTGACTCCTTAGTTATACCCCCTTCCCTATTTTGTATTCTTTATATTGAACCAGGGTCTCACTAAGTTGCAGAGGGCTTCACTAAGTAGCTGAGGCTGTCTGCGAACTGCAATCCTCCAGTCTCAGCCTCCTGAATGCTGGGATTACAAGTGTGCACCACCAAACCCGGCTTAGAATTTTCAACACATTACAACTACCACAGAAGTTGTCAGTTCTTAACTATCAGTATTTTATTTGTCTCCTTCAAGGATAAGTGCCCATATAAATATTGGGTTTTTTTTTTCAAGAACACTAGGATACATATTTTTTTAATGGAAAGTAAAATAAACTTGGAGAATTACTAAAACACTTCTTTATTAATATTTTTGGAGGCAAAGCCATTAAATATAGTCAAATCTCTAGTTTCTGCCAGGCATGGTGGTGCACGCTTATAATCCCTGCGCTTGGGAGGCAGAGACAGGAGGATCGCACTGGTTTGAAGCCAGCCTCGCTGGCTTAAAACCCTGTTTCCAAATAAAAATATAAAAATAGGTTTGGAAGTGCAGCCCGGAGGTAGAAGGGCTTCCAGGAACCCCAGTACCACACACACACACACACACACACACACACACACACACACACATCTCTAGTTTCTAAGAAATAGCCATACTTCCCCATTCTGTTGATCCACTAATTTCTGCTAGTTTTATTCCTGAAGGGAAAAAATGGTATGATTGATAAGTATAGGGAATGTGTGTGCAAATATTCACAGTCCTGCTATGGGAAAATAGAGGGTTTGGCTCACCAGAAAGTACAAGGAATGAGGTATGAAACAGGTGACTGGTTACAAAGACGGGTACAAGTCAATACCCGGAGTTGTCTGTTCTGTTCAATGAAACGGGATATGAAATTTCTCTTATAGTGAACCCTTGGCCCCTGGGGTGAGCCGTGGCAGTTAAGCACATGAAAATAGCCTCTGAAGCCATTACTTGGAATCCCGAGAGTCTTACCAATTCAGTTAACATTCTCTCATAAGTAAAATCTAGAAATAGAATATAATGTTATGTATATAAAGTTTGTTTAATTGGACTTTGAAACAAAAATCTTACAAAAGAGCTAAGTATGTGCCAACCCCTGAGTATGGAATGATAGGTGGAAAGAACATGTTTTCTCTTAAATATTTCAAAGGATTCTCTTCCATCTTTCCAAAGCCTATATACATATATTTTTCTCCTACAAAATAAAGTAAATGTTGTGGCTCACATTTCAAAGTGGAAGAAACAATAGCTAAATTAAGACCAAATAAAGCTATCTATTTAATATAATAAAAGTATTAATGCCGGGCGTGGTGGCGCTTGCTTGTAATCCTCGCACTTGAGAGGCTGAGACAGAAGGACTGCACGGGTTCGAAGCCAGCTTCAGCTACTTAGTGAGGCTTTCAGCAACTTAGTGAGACCCTGTTTCCAAATAAAATATACAAAAAGGTCTGGGAGTATAGCCCGGAGGTAGAAAGCCTCTGGGTTCCACCCCAGTACCACCAAAAAAAAAAAAAAAAAAGTGTAAATAATCCAAGGATAAGGGTAGAAAAATAATCTGATCTATTTGATTCTGAAAGCGTAGCTCACTTTTTGACAACAGTACGTATTTCTGTTAATAACAACATGTACAGTACATGTGCATGCTTATTTATGTGACATATTGTCATTTGTTCATTGCACAAATGGGAACCTTACCCATTCTTCTGAACCTAATTACATAAAAACAGAAACTATAAGCAGGCATCTAGATTAAACCCTTTATTTACATTAGCAACCCCATTAGGAACAACTGTGCCCTCAAGTTGACAAATACTCCAGAGTGATTATAGTTAACCTGGCATGTCTTTGTTCCAGTTTCCCCAAGATGCTTCTTATTAACTGTCTTATTATTATGAGCATTAATAATAACATATTGTTTATATTTGTATTTTTGCTAAATAACACTCACAAAAAAGAAAAATCCTTTTAAATCCACATTTAAGAAGGTGAGGTCAATAGCCTCACAGAAATATTTAATTTGTTGTTTAAAAAAAGGATAAGATGTGTGATAAAATACCTTCAGTTCACTGTAGCCATATAAATAGAAAATAAATGTAGCCACATAAATTGATAGAGACATGACATTATCTCCTGTTCATTGGTTACATTCTACAATTAATGGGAGAGAAACCGGTTGTGCAGTTAAAACAGTAGTTCTTGTTTCAGTGGTGCTCACTAGGAGGGAGTTAATAACAACATGCCCAGGTAAAAGTCTCCTTCCCAGCTGAGACCTCATCCTCCAGGTATCCTTAGGTTCATGTAACAGAGGTCGTTTAATTCTGGCTAACCATACAGAAACTACAGCTGGACAAGCAGGTTGAACCCACTGTCATGGTCCCATCTTTACCCTCTACTGACATCGGTATATAAAACATGAAGAACAAACATAAGCACTACTTAGAAGAAAGAATGACTTTGCAATAATATAGTGAGAGTATCTAATATAGACAGCCAAACAAAGAATTCAGGCATCCAACTTCTTCAGCCAGAACTTTTCAACATGCTCAAGGACACTGGTTATCTACTTAGCACAAGCTAATTTACTAAGATACCAGTGGGTAGAAATATTTCAAGCAAAAGCACAAAGAAACAACTCAGGGTTTTTAAGGCCATGTTAAATGCAGATAAGCTACATAACAGGAGAATAAAAGGATTCAGATACATTATGGAATTGCAAACAATAAAAGAGAAAAATATTCAGAAATATTCACACTAATGACCACAATGACTCTTGAATCATCTGTAAGCTACCAAATACATGAACAGAGTTGTAACAAGTGCAAGAGTGGAAAGAAAGAAATACAGAGGATAAATGAGTTATTAGTTAAGCAGGTCAATGTATTCTTAATCATGAGTATGTAAGTAAACTGAGAAGCTTATGGTAACTACTCTATTGAACAATTCAAAAGGGAAAAAAGCAAAGGGGTTGAAGTCAGAGAACTCCAGTAACATAAGCATACCCATATTCATAGCAGCATAGTTCGTAATAGACAAAATATGGAACCAACCTAGGTCTCCATCAACAGATGAATGGATTGTAAAATTATGGGAAACACACACAATGGAATTCTACTCAGCAATAAAGAAGAACAAAATCAAGTCATTCGCAATAAGATAAAAAGATCTGGAGAACATTATGTTAAGTGAGATCAGCCAAGCACAGAAAGAGAAGAGACATATGTTTTCTCTAATATGCCCAATCTAGGGCATATTAGGGATACCAGAGGGACTCCAGATAATGGAGATGAAACCTCAGCAAAGCCAGAAAGGATGGGTAAAGGGGTAACAAGGCTGAGATTAATTAATGGAAAAGCTACATTTGAATATGTGTACATATGTGAATATAACACTGTTAACCTAGACACTCAGTATTGGGAGGGAGAGAAAAGGGGAAGGGGGGGGGGCAAGTACTGTGTGAATATATGCCACTGTCAACATGATCGACATTATGATGTGAGACTGAAGTGCACTAATAAAAAGGGAAAAACAGCAAGGCTTTTGTTTCACATTATTACTTTATTCGAGTACCTGTTTTGGAGCGTGCTGAGACCCTTTCTCAAAAATAGAAAAGAATTATAGAATAAAAGCATCAATCTGTGTAATCTTACAAGGATGACTGAAGGGCAAGATGCATAACTTTATTTACATAGATAAAGAAGACTGTGAAGACTGTGAACAAAGCTATAGGCCAGGCCCTTAGAGATGAAACAGACACATTATGGATTCCAACACATGTTCTGAGATCCTTCTGTCTCTGGGGACAGATAAACTCCAGGGAGCTGGCAGCAACCTCTGTGTGATCTTTATACTGTGCTCACTGGGCTTTTGGATAAAGTTCCTGAGGATGAGTTAAACAGACAAAAGTGTAGGTAAACCACAGAGCCAAACTGTCAACAGTAGGTGCAGAGTCTCTTGCATATAGCATACAAGTCCATCCTGGGTATATTCAGACTGCACCCCATTGTAGAAAGCTCTTGACTGCACAGGGCCACCAAGTGCTCTATCATACCTGACACGTTGTTTGGCACAGCTGGATTCTGTTTTAAGTGCATTATACTAAGAAAGCATTTGGACTATAGGGCACTCACCACCAAAGGCATGTCCCACAGACATCACTGTCTTTTTAGGTCTGGAGTATGCCTGGAGTACAGTCTAGCCTTTGCTCATCATGAAAAAGATAAAGAATCTCAGAGGTCCATAAAGTTTGCTATATAGGGCTCCTGATGCAAAAGCTTCTCAATATTGTAAATCTTTTTTTTTTTTTTTTGGTGGTACTGGGTTCCTGGAAACCCTTCTACCTCTGGGCTACACTTCCAGACTTATTTTATACTTTTTTATTTGGAAACAGGGTCTCTTGAACCTGCACGATCCTCCTGTCTCCACCTCCCAAGCGCGGGGATTACAAGCCTCTGCCACCACGCCTGGCTGTAAATCATTCTTGATTCTTTTATTTTGGCATTTTTCCCCCAATCTGGCCATTCACAGAATAGTGGCAATTCTTATACCTTAATTTCTAGTAGCTCATGAAACTTGTTCTTTCCTTCCCATTCTCATGCACATACCCACCAATCCAGGTTTTCATCAGGCTCATATAGGAAGAACCAGAGTATCCTCATCACTCCCTGCTCCCTACTCAGATACACCCTATAGCCCATTCTGATACATGTTTCTAACACGCTCTACCCAATATTGCCTCCAACTGGAAATCATAAATGGCTTCTAAAAGCATCTACCAAAATAGGCTCCACAGACAACTCCCTCCTGAAGTGCTCCATTAAAAATACATCCAGAGATAAAAAACTATTTAGGGAAATCTTAGACATTAATAATGCAGATTATCATATTACAGTCTCTAAGAAATTCTGCATAAAATAACTGTTTTTAACTTTATCACAGCTTTTCTTACTTTTCAACCACAGAGACGACCTCCTCCTCCTCCTCCTCCTCCTCCTCCTCCTCCTCCTCCTCCTCCTCCTCCTTCTTTTTTGTGGTACTGGGGTTCCTGGAAACCATTCTACCTCCAGGCTACACTCCCAGACCCATTTTTATATTTTTATTTGGAAACAGGGTCTCTTAGGCCAGCGAGGCTGGCTTCGAACCTGCACAATCCTCCTGTCTCCGCCTCCCAAGCATGGGGATTACAAGCGTGTGCCAGTACGCCCGGCCACAGAGACTTCTTTTGATTAACAACCCTACAATATCCAGTAGAAGTATCATTCCAGGACAATGTATCATGGGAAATGCTAAACCAGAGCTTAAAGTCAAAATAGCTTGGCATGCAGGTTATAACCCACAATTAAGAGTCCCTGATACTTCTGCTCATGCCCCAGCCTGATCTGAAGCCCTTCTCTGACTAGATAACTCTCTCCCACTCCTCATGTCTAAATCCATTTGGTTCAGCTCCTATTCTCCTTCTCTCAGGAGTCCCATTCCCAACCACACTGCTATCATTCATCACCTCCTTTTCCAACAGAGTGTTGTTCTTATTTCCTTTTTCTGTTTCATCAGTTCATACCAAGTGTTCTGGCATCATATACAATTGTATGTTCTTTCTCCAACTGAACTGTAAGCTCCTACAGGGAATTTATATTTAATTATCAGTGTCATAACTAACTTATACCTAATAATATTTTATAACTACTATAATGTGATGAAACCTAGAATAAGGTCTTGCACAGTACAAATAGATTTTAATAAAATTAAGGTGAGCCACTCCAATTATGTCAGTGAAGGGAAAGAAAGAAGGAGGTAGATTAAAACAGAATGGGATTTTCAGAGTAAAAGATTTAGCAGAGTGGGTGAGGGGTGTTCAACAAGGTGCCTAGGGATTCTAAAAACAAAATCATTGCTAATACTGAAATGTCTACTGAGAGACCACAAAGCCATATGTACCAAATTCAATTAAAAATGAAAAAGGAAAAAGATACCATCCCTGATATCATCTAAAGTAGAAACAATGTTTCATGGGGAGAGAAGAAAAAGAGGGACAGGCCTTCTGGGGTATGTTAAATCCCAAGTAGGGAAATTTACTATTTCCTAATATAGTATATATACTACCTTCTTTTATTTTTTCCTTCCATTCAGCAGCTGTTTATTAAACACTTATGAGGTATCAAATACTGACTAAAAATGACAAGAGGAAATGTCTTGGGGGAAAACCAAGAGGCACAAAAGAACAAAGATTCTACCTCCTTAAAGTCCTAGTAAAGTGAAAGAGAAAATTAAAAATGTTTATGAATGGCACAAGAATGAAGCAGCCTAAAATAAGTCTTTATCTTAGCAATAAGTGGGTAAAACCACGCAATGCCAAATTTTTGGTTTAATTCTTTGAGAACCAGTGATTTTTTTCTTACTAAATAGTCTATCAGAAGAGTGAATAATTACTTTTTAAGGCCAATCCATTGACTGACACATGGTGAGCACCTAATAACAGTCTGTTGATTCAACTAATAAAATGAAAAAATTAATGAAAAACATCAGGAAAGTAAATCAATTGGAACTTTTTATACTACAATCTCTTGCTATTGCAGCACAGTGAATGTAGGCTCTCAAGCTCAATCCATGCCTTCTTGAGTTAACACATCTCCCCTTTAAAAATATTATCAAGGATTAAAATTCACATGCAAAACAAATTATTTAGATGACCCTATGTGGGTTCCTTTTCATATTATTGTAATTCAGGCAGATTTAGGGCTATCAAAATAAAAACACCATGACAGAATTTTAAATGGTCCCTTTTATGCGATCTCAACTGAAAAACAAGGTGAAGAGGATGACCTTTGAGTTGGGACACCTGTCAGTCAGGAGAAGGTGGATAGAAACAGAATACAGTACTACAATAGTAACAAATTCAATTTAAAAGCAAACAATTAAAATAATATCCAAGAATTGATGAAGAGGAAACACAAAGGAAAAGTCTGGGAGAAGCCATGTTGACCCGAAATTTGCATTGTTATCAGGCAAGTGGTATTTTGTTCGCTCAACCAGATAAACTAATTGTGCGTATGCATTTATATGTGTGTATGCATGCACGCACTCATGTGCACACATGTGTAATGTGGTACTAGAGATTAAAAAGAGAGGCATTGTACCTCCAAGCTACACCCTCAGCCCTTTTTATTTTTTGTTTTGAAACAGGGTCTTGCTTGCTAGGTTGTTGAGAGTCTCACAAAGTTGCTGAGGCACGTCTTGAACCTGGGATTCTCCTTTCTCAGGCTTAAAGGAATGGGATTATAGGCATGCACTACGATGCCTGGCTTAAACTAATTTATCTCATTTTACTTATTATGCTATATTTACTACTTGGCATGTATGTGCATGCATGACTTGATAGGAATAAAATTAGAAAAAATGGTAGCTTAAATCTCACCTAATAGAAAAAATAAAAACATTGAAGCTAATGTGGTTTTAGACTAAACAAGCCTTACAAAGGAAGTAAGGAATTTTCTTTGGAGGAATTTGCAATGAAAACGAATGGAGAACTGAGAAAGAAAGGAGAACAAACTCCTCCGTGGCTGGTTAACAAGGCCTGATATTTTCTCTTTTTCATCTCTATAATGCTATGTAGAGTGTGGAAGATCAAGAGACTGATGAACCCAAATACAACCCTAGGTACTGTAGTTAATAAAGTAATCACACAGGAGATTTCCAAACAATTCATTCAAAGCATCCACAAAAATCATGTGAGTAGGCTTATCAAGTAGGATAATGCTCTATTTTGCATCTTCTATTATTTTATTTATACACCAGTATGACACTTCAGTTCACCTTATTATATATCTCTATAATGGAGAAAATAATATCCATCTCACAGATATTAAAACTGCCATCTTTGAAATGTCCAAAGATATAATTATGGCATTTATATGACACCCATCAGAGCTTAATAAGTGATGGGAACATTTATTATGATGTCATTTCTTATAGCAACATTTCCCTTCTTCTAGTTTGAAAGCTGGGAACAAAATTATGTTTCTCATCTTGCATCCCTGCTGCCCAGTGTAGTGCCTTCTGTGGGCATTTGATGAATTTAATGTTAACTGAAATTTTGTATGTATATCTTAGAAACTAAAATGTTCATCTTATAAACTGATACCTGTTGCATCTCAATGAAAGAATAGACATCATCTCCTATCACACTTGCGGATGTCATGTGCTATCACTAAAAGTAGTTATAATTGTTTTAAACCTTAACTTCCTTATTATGGTGGTTCCCTGTAGGATGCTGGGAGGAGATTCAACAATGTGGTCAATGTGAAAAATGACAATCTTATCCATTCCGAAGCAATGTCAAGACATAAACACCATAGCCAGTAATACCTGTTGACTTTCAACGTGTGTTAGGTGCTCTTACAAGTCCTTAATATGTGTTAGATTTGTTCCCAACATTTTATAAATGTACACAACTTGTTTTCTATTTTATAGATGAGGATACAGGTTAAAATGATGAGCAACTTTTCCCCACATCACATCAGTAGTGAATGATGGTCTCAGACCATGTGAGCCCAGGTTTATGTGAATTCCAAGTTTGAACTTCTAATCCAGGCTACAGGACAGGCAGTCCAGCAACGCTGAGTTAGAAAACACCCACCTGCAGAGAGGACAGTTTTACTCATAGCACTAAATAGTACCATTTAGGTTCAACACTTTCCAACACAATAAAAATAATTTACTTCTTTCCCTCCCCATCATCTCTTCCCACCTGCTACGGTACCTGGTAATCAAAGTACTGTCATGCTCCTTAAAACACTCCATTAGTCTGGATCTATGGATATAAAACAGCTAGGCTCTCAAAGGTGAGGGAGACACTCATAGGGAGTGTTTATTCAATTCATTGCCATTGCCTGTTTGAACTGAAGGGATACACGAAAACTGAGTTTACCTCAGTTACCTTTCTTAGCTTCTCTTCAGAAAGAGGGCAGAAGGGTAAAATTCCCAGGATCCCTCAGCAGCAGTAACTCCACTGAGGCAAGAAATCTCTCAAACACCCACATTCTGCTGCCTTTTGACCATACCTCAGGTACCCAAAGGACACAACTACAGGTGTCTGAAAGGAATTGGCCTGTGGGCTAAGCAGGAGATGGCACAGTTATGCATAGAAATCAAGAGGGCTTGATCCCTAAAATAATCCCCCAGCAAATATTTACGAAATGAATGGATAAATATATAATGGGACCTTAGATTAAGGGGTCATGGGGAAAATGCACAGTCTTGCACCAGGATGAAGTCAGCCATCACTGCAGGAACCACAGCTGTTCCCACTCAAAGCTCTCATGTTATGAAACAAAACAAAAGAAACACACAAACAAACAAAATGGTCAGAGTATGCCTAAGGTTGGGATTGACCCCACCTCTCTCTAAATGTCATTTGAGAAAATGAAGCTGTTGCAGTTCAGTAGAAGAGGAACAGCATGCCACACTATGTCCAACTTACCCTCCATGTAAACAAAATAGAGACATTGGTAAGCTCTCGCTGGACATGGTGATGCATGCCTGTAATCATGGTACTTGAGAGGCAGATTGTAGGTTCAAGGCCAGCCTCAGCGACACAGTGAGACTCTCAGCAACCTAGTGAGACCTTGTTTCCAAACAAAAGAATAAAAGAACTGGGGGTATAGTTCAGAGGTAGGGTTCAATCATCAGTACTACACACACACACACACACACACACACACGAGAAAGAGGGAGAAAGAGAGCGAGAGAGACATACAGACAGAGGTAGGTAAACTTTCAACTAAAATGTGGTAACATATAGAATGAAACTGATACCTAAGAATGCTAAATACATAATACAAGTTGAGCATCCTCAATTTTTAAATCCAAAATGTTGCAAAATTAAAGATGTCTTGAGCATTGACATGAGGCCACAGGGGAAATGTTCACACTTGATCTTACGTGATGGGTAGCAGTCATAACACAGGTGCTCGAAGGTGTATGAAATTACCCTCAAGCTATACAAGAAGGTATATATATAAAACAATCTTCATGTTTATATCTGGATCCCATCTAAAAAAAATCATAGTATATGTTTCCAAATAGTCAAGTTTTAAAAATCCCACATCCTGAACACTTCTTGTCCTAAGCATTTCAAGTACAGGACACTCAACCTGTAATAGGCCTGAGGAAATAAACTCCAGCAAAAAACCTACATAACTAAGAGTTTTATGAAGCTACATGGTATTAAACAATAACAACCTCCTTTGACTGTCTCTAAACTTGGTCATGACAGATCTGGCCCTATGATTACTTTCTTAGGTAATCTGCTATCCAATCATGTCCAAAGCTACACCTATTCCTAACAAAGTATACCACTTTGCAAAACTTTTTCAACAAAACTTCAGAATGGTACAAAAGGTGATTAGCTTAATATCTGAAATATCAACCCCAAATCCCAACTATCAGCTAGCATTCTACAAGTTATTTTTGGAGAAAAGTTATAAATGGTCTTCACAATTAAGAAGTCAGAGAAGGGGTGCTCTTCTGAAAATTTTCCAAACATCCTCTCTATAAACTATGCATTAAAAAAAAAGGAGTAACTGCCCTTGTGAGGTATGCCCAGTTTTCGAAGTATGGGCAAAAATGCTCAGAACTTCAATTGTCTTCATTATGACTCAGGCAAGGCACACAAACTTTTTTTTTTTTTTTTATGTTTTAAGCACCAAAAATTGCTTCACTTCTTCTGGAGTAAATATATGCTGGAAACTTGCGGATATCTCAAGAATGCTTTGTAGCTAAAGAAAGTAACATCATTGCCTACTCATTTTGCTTAATTCGCTCATCTCCCAGCCGCTCTGTGCTAACACTTTCATCCCATTTTAGATCCCAGGATAAGGCCAGAACCCTGGAAAGCCTCCACCTCCCAGAGCCGGCAGTTCACTGGGCCACCAAGTTCGCAGGATGGAGTTTCTTTCTAGGATGCTTCCCTGCTAATATACATGGAACATGCCTTTCACTTATCTTCTCCAAGTCACATTCCAGTAACTAAGCTTCATAAGCTTCTTCTGAATTGTTTATTCTGTGTTTTAAAGCTGCATCAGCTGTTGAGATAATTTGCAACATTCTCTTTCTTTTTGGTTAAGCAGGATTGGTGAGCTTTACTGGGCCTTTTGGTGGAATCCTTGCTATTTAAAATTCTTGCTGCTGGGATTACAGGAGATAATGCCTGTGAAAGCCCTTTGTAAACTGAAAAGTCCTAATCAAATGGAGTGTGCTGTTATAATATGAACCATCATAGCCATAAGGACAATGTAGCTGCAAAGGGGGCTTTAAAATGCAGATACCGATATGACTTTCTCTTTGCCCCATTCCTATTTTAGGGCCATGCACAGAAACCCCTCAAGGAAGCTGGGTTTGAATGAATAAATGAGTGGCTCAGGAACATCCCAAAGTTTGCAAAAACAACTTGTACAAGCAAAAAAAAAAAAAAAAGAAAAAAAAAAGAAATAAGAAAAAAACAACTAACCATGACAACTCAGATCTAAAAAAAACATTCTCCTCCAAAATAATGGGGTGTGAGAAAGAAACACTACAGAACAAAAAAGTTATTCTCAAGACAATTTCTTTGATAATGAAATCTAGTCCTTGGCAGTCAGTATTAGAAGGAAAACAGTTCAACTAGGGCAAGAGTTTATATCCGTCCAGAAAACTTCTATAAGCCATGCTAGCTTGTAGAAGAAAGCAGCTAACAAAGAAAAGGGAAGGGTTGAGTGAGAAAAAATGAAAAATCACAAAATAAGTAATGGTCAACTCAATATAGAACATTAAAAGCACAGAGTTCCCCCTAGCATGTGTCTTTCTTTGACACTCAACTGTGACATTCAACCTTGACTTAGGAGGGTAGAGACCAAGAGCAAGGGGACACAAGTGGCAGAAGAAGGAGAACTGATAGGAAATGATTTCTTTCTGCAAAATGCTTTTGCGGACATTTCCAAAAATAGTGCTGGTCACTCTATTAGTGTCTAGGGAAGGAGAGTGTGGTAAGGGTGGAGAAATAATAAAGGAGGTGGTAGCTCATTAACTCAACAGAAGCCTTGAAAGTGAAAAGCCTGCAGGCTGGGTGTTTAGGCTAAGGAGCCCAGGCTATCCTAATAGTCCTTTTCTCTAAGAAGCAGGGCAGGGTGGGGCCTACAGGAGGGCCCGCCTCCCAGGCTGTCTTCAGGGCTTGGAGGTGAGTAGAGCCAGTGCACCCTGCGCCCCTTAGCTTTGCTCCAGAAAATACAGTATTTCTGCCCATCTATCAGCATTAAGCCGCTTAGGGCCTGCGCTCTTGGCACTGGTAGTTGCCAGTAGCAACAGGGCACACGCTCCGGGTGAGCTGGAGCCTGCAGTGGCATCGAGGGAGGGGCCACCTGGGCAAGAGGCCCAGAGCTAGGCAGACAAGGTCAGGCACCCAGGGCGTCCAGGGAGGGGGAGGAGCGGCATACTCGGTGGGGGCAGGTACACTCTGTGGGTCCAGGCCAGCCAGTGGCCCAGACTCTCGAGTTCCTAGAAGAAGGTGCCTTCCTGGTGGCACCGCAATGTCCCTGCCAAATTCAGCAGCCTCTGCTCCACCTTGAAGGACCAAACTCTGCTAGCTCCTGGAATCCCGGAGTGAAGGCCAAGGGACAACAGCCGCACAAGCCCTGTGCACTTGGTACTCCAGACGAACCTCCTCCCTGTGCCCCCCTGCACCCCCATCACCCTTAGGGAGTCTACAGAGGATGCCAACATGGAAGCGCGTCTGCACGTGTGCATGTTTTCACTTGTGCTTTTAGCACAAAAGCGAGGCCCCACAGGTGGAAAAGAGGGTGCGCGCCCACGGTGCTGGGCTAGGGCAGTGTAAGAGCAGGGTGTGGATGCGCGGAGGTCCTGCCCCGTGTGTCCCAAAGAGGGTTTCAGGGAAGAGACTCTCAGGTCATCTCTTTGAACTTCTCCCCAAGCCACTGGGATCCGGTAAGGGGGAGGCGGAGGGGAGGGCGACCTGACCTAGCAATAGAAGGCAGAAAACACCTAGGAGACCAGGAGGGTCAGTAGCACAGGAGCGCAGGGTCCGCAGGGCCGGGGAGAGCGAGGGGCTGCGGTGGTGGGGATCGGATCGGTGCGTCAGAGGCAGCGGTGTGCTGGGGATAGGTCTGGGAGGGGTGCAGGCTGGCGCCTCCTTACCTGGCCGGTGGTGGAGCATTTTGCAGCTGGCTGGGCAGGGTGGGCTCTGCTCCCCCGGGGGCAGACCCTGCAGTGCCCGTCACTTTGGAGGCAGCCAGGCGCTGGCCGCAGAGCCCGGAGTTGACAAACTTGCCATGGTAAGCCTGGGCCCGCGCGCAGCCCGGCACCTCGCGCTCCCGCCTGGCTTTGTTGTGTTCCGCCGCCGTGCCCCTGCGCCCGCCCCGCCGTGCCCGGCGCCCTCCTGGCCAAGGGACCTTTGGCTCCTGCTCCGCCTCGGAGCGGCAGCGCTGCTTTCCTCCGAGGCACGCGTCAAAGAGCTGCCCCAGTGCTCCGCGGGGCTGCAAGGCGTGCGCTCCTACCGGGCGGGCGGCTCCAGCCCAGGGATTCCCACCCCGGCCTCCCCCCTCCCCGCCCCTCCTCACCCCCCCATCAGAAGCTGCTTAGATTCGGCGCTGTCAAATCCAGCCCATCTGCTGCAATCATAATCAGTCTCGACCGAACGGTTCTGACAAATCTCTGCCTGGAGCTGGAGTTGGGGGAGCCGGTGGGCGAGGGGAGGGGAGGGGAGAGGGCGACTGGGACCCAGTGCCTGGAGAGAAGATGGCCTGGAGGCTTCTATTGTCTGCCCCTGCCAAGGAACTGAAAGGGGAAGCAGGGATCCAGAAAGGGAAATAGTGCTTTCATTTCCCAGTTTCTAGTAAAAAGAAAGAAAGAAAAAAAAAAAAATCCATTCCAGCAGGCCCCAGGCTCCCCGCCCCCTGCCACGGCCACCCCCCTTCCCCAAAGCTCTGTCTGGGTGGAACGAATGTCTGCTAATGAACTAAACAAACAGGTCCCTTAATCTTATCATGGAGCTGACCCGGAGACTGGCACAGATATCCAAAGTATTGTTAATTGGCAGGTAAGAGCTGGAACTAACAGCCATTTGTCTGGAGTCAGAAGTTGGTTCCCAAGTGCATTCAGGGATAAAGCCTGTGCACAGAGAAAGGTCTGCCCTTGGCCTTCTGTTGGCATTTCTGGAGATAAAAGGGAGTCTACTTGAGGTAACAAAATGCTGAACTCAGTTTGGATCCATTTGGCACCTAAAGACTTCTCATAAATTTTCCATTTTCTCATGAAAATGCTACTTTTCAAGAAATTCTATTTTATTAGAAAATAATGACTGGTAAAATTGATATTTTTTCCAAACTAAAATAGTTTCTTCTGCAGATAAAATGAGGTGATCTTTGCAACAATACACTTTGAGCTATTTCAGTATGCCACTTTGATATAACCACATGTATTTCTACTAGTGATAGACTCACAAGGATTACCTCCAGAGAGTTTTTTTAAGCATAATAAAAATAATAGTAGTCTTAGAGACACATAAACAAGTCTTAGAGCATGAAAAAAATACTATCAATGGGATTATACCTGGTTTTGTACATTTATCTCAGGTGCTGAGGAATGTTCAATTATCTTGAATGACAGTATTTGTTGGGGAAATAATTTGTTAAACAGATCAGCCACAGAAAAGTTGAAAAGGTAAAAATTTGAAGCCACTTAATGCAGATAGGCTTAAGAGTTGGACAAAAATAAATATACTTTACCATGAAAATTGAATAGAGTTCTAAATTAGTGCTCCAATCATTCCTTTGCTTTATGCTGTACTTGAAAAATATGTATAAACTACATTAAGCACCCACTTAACTGGACAGAGACTGAGTCTTCCACTTACTTTATAGCCGAGTGGTACTTTCGAACACACTGTACAACTATGGGTATTCTATGAATATTGATGGTGAGAGTTTTGATTTATCAGGTCAAGATTGAAAAACATGTACAGTATATTGAAGTAAAGGGGAGGAATCAAGTGTTATTCTCTCCAGCAAACAAATAATGTAAGTCAAGGATATCTATACTTGTCAGATTTTAAGCTATTTTACTAAATAAAAACATTATCAATGTATTTAATATATTTATTAAATAAAAATTCTTAAGATTAACATGGTACCAAGATATAAGGTTTTAAGATATTTTATTTAATAAAATAATTATCAATGCATTTAATATATTTATTAGATGAAATTTCTTAAAAGATTAACATGGTACCAAGAAATAAGTATTTCAGAAGAGTTCTCTCCACCAACTTGAGTCATGTGACTAAGGGACAGTGTTCAAGAAACTGCTATTGTCTGGGAAAAGTAGAGTTAAGCTGAGAATTAGAAACTAGGTTTCAGGAACCACCTACCACAAGACATTTGATAAACTCCATTGTATATTTTATAATAATCTCAGTAGATTCGGTTGCATCAGAGCTAAGTGATAATCTTCATCAAATTCCCTACCTCCAATTTCTCAAGTCCTTGACTCTAGCTCCAAAATAAATCCCTGTCCAGTTTTCTCAATCACTTACTGAATAATTGTTGTGGTCAGTGCTGAAACATGAGTGAAAAATCAGATAAGTTCTGACCTTATGGAGTGTATGACATTCAGGAGAAGAAAGCAGACATTAGAATGGAGTAATAAATGCATCATATATAGTTATAAGGTAATTGGTGCTATAGAGAAAAATGAAACAAGGTAGGTCAGATGGAATATAAGTTTAAACAGTGTTAGTGATGATTTCACCAAGAATGCTGAGCTTCAGGTGATGATTAAGGGAGGTGAGGGAGCAGGGGAACCATGGAGGTATCTGGGAAGACAGGCCCAGGAAGTAGGAAGGGCAGGTTTAAGTGGCTCTTAGATATGATTGTTTGGCAAGTTCTGAAAACATTAATGAGGTCATAGGAATAGAAGAAAGCAAGGGGAAACGGTTCATGACGGGAGGTTTGGAGGAGGGATCACTGGGTGGGAGCTATAAACCAATTTAAGAACTTTTGTTCACTTTTTTTTTTCTTTTTTACTCTATGTGATATGGGAGGACACAGAATTAGAGGAATGAAAAGGCCCATGATCATGATCATATGACTTTGGTTTTGTGGCTGCCATATTGAAAATTAATTATAAGGTCAAAGGAGGAAGCAGGGAGATTTGTTATTAACCTATTGAAAGAATTTAGGTAATGAGGATATGGCTAGGACAGGATGATGTCTGTGGATCAAATGTACCAAAATGAGATGTTAAATAGGAATTCTGGTAAATATCAAAGTACAGTATTCAGGATATAAATCCAAGGTAGAATAGTGAGGCACTTCAACTTTAAACAATCAAGAAAATAAAGAGGGACCAACAATGGAGGGGGGAGACTCATCAGAGTGGCAGCCAGTGAGGTAGAAGGTGAAACAACAGACTGTGCCCTGCTCCTGACCCTGCCAGGAACTTAGTTGAAAAGGTATTTCAAGAAGGGAGTGGTCTGCTTGTCATAGTTTCCTAATATGACTTGTCTCTTCATATAATAATCAAAAAGAGCATATGGGAAAACAGTAAGCATGTATTAAGGTTCCTGGATGACTTAATTGTTTATTGTCTGCTTTACAGTATATCATCCATGGAGTCCCAGCACCAAGCTAGGGATAGGGCACATGCTAGGTATTTGATATGCATAAACTAAAGTAATGAATCAATGGAGGAATTAAATGTGCTGCAAAGTACTTCACAATTTATGGCCCATGCATGTTGTTACAGGAGTTATCTATACTTAAGTTCAAAATGTACTGAGGCAGAACAAGATTTCTAAAAGGAAATGAACCCAAGAAGCAGTATGTGTATATCTTTTTGTCAGCACTGTTAACAAAGGACTGTGAGCCCACGACGAAGTATCATATAGAACATTGTCTCAGACTGTGTTCCAGAAAATTAAAATTAGTTACACCACTATAGATCACATATTTGGAAACTTAGAAAAATATTTCTGTAAGAAATTCTACCACTTCATAAGATAATAACCCAATTAAAATGAACAGAAGACATAAACATGCATGTTACCAAAGATAAAACAACAGCAAATAAATGCATGAAAAGATATTCAATAGTATTAGTCATTGGAGAAATATAAATTAAAATCACAGTAAATTTTACCCACACTGACAAAATTTAAAGTTTGAGAATATCGATTTTAGAAGGATACAGAATGACCGAAATTCTCATACATCACTAGTGGGAATATAAAATGGTATGAAAAATTTAGACCTCAAATTGGCACAAAGTTGAACAGACACTTTAAAAAAGTCTAGAAATTCCACTTTTACACATTTACCCTAAAGAAATAAAAGTACATATTGACTTAAAGACTTGCACATAAATAGTTTTAACAACTTTATTATTAACATCCCCAAACTGGGACTAACCCAAATTTTCCTCAGTAGATTTACAACGTGTAGGCTACCCAACCATATCATGAATTAGCAATGGAAAAGAATCAATTATTGATAAACATAATAGTGTGTTTCAATCATGAAGACATTAAGTAAAAAGAAGAATGTCATATTTTGCAACTGACTTTTATTTTATTCCATCTGATTATTAAAAATTAGATAGAACAAACCAGAAGTGGTGGTGCAAGCCTGTAATCTCAGTACGTGGGAGGCAGAGACAGGAAGATCGCAGGTTCTAGTGCAACATCAGCAACTTAGCAAGACTCTCAGGGTGTAGCTCAGAGATAGAATACCCCTGGGTTAAACCCCCAATACCAAAAAAAAAGGGACTAGAGAGGGGATTGACTACAAAAGTTTACAAAGAAAATATTTGAATGGTAGAAATATTATATATCATAATGGTGGATGTCTAGGACTATATTTTTTCAAAATCAAATTCTACAACCAAAGGATTTTACTACTTATAAATTAAACCTTGATGAAAATATTTTTATAAGAATAAATACTTTGGTCAAATTTGTGTTTGTGTATGGTCCTGGGGACTGAACCACCAGGGTGTTCTACCTCTGATCTACATACACCCCCAGTTTTGTTTTACTTCTATTTTGAAATAAGATCTTGCTAAGTCATCCTGTGCACCACCATCGCAGCGTCATCTGATTCTTAAATAGGGAGATTATAGTGCTTTCCCATTTGAGGCAAAACCTTACCTCAGAAATATCATCATTATACAACTGCAATGAAATAATGAGTTATTTCAAATCAATGTCACCAACCGGTAATGGAGCCATTAAGTATAAGCTTGGTGAGAAAGAGAATATTCAAACAGAACTACTACGACCTCCTGTTTCTGTGTTAAATGGATTTTTTTTTAAAAAAAAGCTATATTATCTGAGAGCTGGATTTAGTGGTGTATGCTTATAATCCCAGTACTTGGGAGGCTGAGAGAAGAGGATCACAGATTTGAGGCTAGCTTTAATAACTAAGCTAGGCTCTCAGCAACTTAGTGAGATCTTGTTTCAAAATAAAAAGTGAATTGGGTACAGTGGCACATGCTTATAATCCCAGTCCTTGGAAGGCCACAAAAAGAGAACCACAGGTTTGAGTCCAACCTATGGTTTGGAGGTAGAATACCTCTGGGTTCACTCCCCTGTAACATGAAAGAAAAAAGAACAGAAAAGAGGGAGCATGAAAAGGAGGGAAGGAGAAAGGGAGAGAGGGAGGGAGGAAGGAAAGAGGAAAGGAAGGAAAGAAGAAAAAAAATCTGTATTACATAAGGGAATCATAACCTGATATGTTTCTCCTCTTGTGATGCTTTATGAAAATTATATATAAAGTTTGTTTGCAAAATATATGTTTAACCAGAATCTAATCAAGGCCTTACCCATAATTTCTTATTTATAGGAAATCAAGAAGGTGGAGGAACAGAAAGATGATACCAGAAGGAAACCTTAGAGCATGTGCAGAATATGGACATCCTCAGATTCTTTAAACCTCAACATCTATGGTTGGTTTAAAAAGAAAATATAGGGAGCATAGACACTGGACTGTAGCAGATTGAAAGAAACACGATAGAGCTAATGATGCAGCTCAGTGCTAGAGTACTGGCTAGCAGGTGTGATGTCCTGGGTTTAACTACCAGCACTGTGAGAGAGGGAGGGAGAAAGGGAGGGAGGGAGTGAGGGAGGGAGGGAAAGAGATAGAGACAGAGTGATGCAATTGATGGGTTTTCATCTCAGCTATGAAATACATTTTGGTAACAATTAGAAATATTTAAATAAGGCTTATAGGATATAAGAAAGTTTTATTATGTTTACTTGAGATAAAAGTGATATTATACAACTCCTGGGTATCTTTCTAAAGGGGTTGAAATCAGAGAACTACAGTAATATATGCATACCCATGCTCATAGCAGCACAATTCATAATAGCCAAAATATTGAACCAACCTAGGTCTTCATCAACAGATGAATGGATTGTAAAATTGTGGGAAATACACACAATGGAATTCTACTCAGTCATAAAGAAGAAAATCATGTCATTCGCAAGAAGATGGAAAGACCTGGAGAACATTATGTGAATTGAGATCAGCCAAGCACAGAAAGAAAAGGGACATATATTTTCTCTAATATGCACAAACTAGGGAGTATTAGGAATACCAGAGGGACTCAAGATAATGGAGGGGAAACCTCAGCAAAGCTAGAATGGAAGAGTAGGAGAGAAATAAGGCTGAAATTGATTAATGGAGGAGCTACATCCAAATGTGTGTAAAAGTATGAATGTAGCATGCTTAACCTGGACACTCATTGTTGGGAGGGGGAAGGGGAAGTGGGAGGTGTGAATGGGCACCAAGCACAGTCTGTATGCCATTTTTAATATGATCCACAAAAAATAAATGAATAAATAAAAAATTAAGAATGTGATATTATAGCTATACAGGTAATAGTCTTTATTTCCAAAAATACATGCTAAAATATTTAGGGCTGAAGTGCCATAGTATCTATCAGTCACTTTGGAAAAAAATATATATATCTGAAGCAAAGATGATAACTTTTAAAATAGTATTAAATTTGGGGGAACTTATATACATATTTATCACATATAGTATGATTTCAACACATGTATAGAGCATGTATATTGATCAAATCAAGTTAATTCATAATAGCCTATTACATTCCTTATGAAGAAATGTTAATCTTTATTCATGTGAGTTTTTGGATGGATCAGTGTTCTCTTACCCTGCTCTTTCAACTTTTCTATGTATCTGATATTTTTCTATGTTGTAATTGAAAAATAACACATAAATCCATGGATTAATAGTTATAAGGAAATTAGAACATGTGACTTGATATCTTTAAAATATCAAATTCTAACCCTGGAATGATAGTAACATGCCTGTAATGGCACTACTTGGGAGGCTGAGACAGGAGCTTTGCAACTTCACAGCTAGCTTCAGCATTAGTGAGATCCTGTTTCAAAACAATTTTTCTTTCTAAAAAGGCTGGAGTTGTAGCTCAGATGCTTCAGGGTTTAATCCCAGCACTACACACACACACACACACACACACACACACACACACACACACACCAAATTCTAAAATGAAATCGAAGCAGACACAGATGAAACACTGTTAGTAAATACTCTATTAATGAAGAAAATGGAAAATGAATGTTTAAATCATCCAAATAACTTAGAATAAATAAATAAAATAAAGATAAAATCAGTCTAATAAAGGGGAACACAAATCATTAATACAGAATCAATAAAACAAACCTGGTTAAATAAATAAAAACAATAAAGACACAAATCAATACAATTAAAAGTAAAAAAAAAGCCACATAATTAAGGATATAATCGAGCTTTAAAAAAAATAACAGGACCATTACTGGGGGTAGTGGCCTCTGCCTGTAATCCCATTACTTTGGGGGCTGAGATGCCAGAAGGATGCCAGGTTAAACAAAAGCCATAACTCTGTCTTAAAATAAAAAATAAAAAGGGCTGGGAGCATAGATCAGATAGTATCCTGAGTGCAATTCCTAGTACTAAAACCAAACCAAAGTAAACCAACAAACAAAAAAATCCCAGGACTACTTAATCTGTTATGAGCAACTTTATGGCAATAAATTTGAAAACAGGTAACATGAATGATACTCTATGATAAAGAAAAAACTTAGTAAGACTCAATGATTCACAGAATCTTAGACAACTAAGTAGATTAAATAAGTGGTTAGAACAAAAGAACTATCCATGTATAAGTAGAGGTTCAAATTTTTAAACATGTTCATTGAGATAAAATTCATGTACCACAGAATTCACACATGTAACATTTAAAATTCATTTAATTTTAGCACATACATATACCATCACCATCCTCTAAGTTTAGAACAATTTCTTTACCTCAAAAAGAAACCAGCAAGCCATGGTATGGTGGCACACACCTGTAATCCCAGGCCTTAAGAGGCTGAGACACTAGAATTACAGGTTCAAGGCTCAGAAATTTAGAGACCCTATTTCAAAACAAAAGATTAAAAAGAGGGCTGGAGGTGTGTGGCTCAAATGTAAAATGCCCCCAAGTTAGATCTCCCTAACCACAAAGAAAAGAAAGAAAGGAAGAAAGGAAGGGAGGATTGATTCAGCAGTACTCACTGGTAGTCACTCATTCTCTTGCCAGAGGCAACTACTTTAATATATTGATTCTACTTTCTATCTTCATAGATTTGTGCATTATGGACATTTCATATAAATAGAATAATACAATGTCAATGTACATGTAATGTATATGTACAATATATGTATGTATTTTGTATTGGGCTTCTTGAACTTAACATAATATTTCAAGAATTGTCTGTGCTACAGTATGTACCAGTACTTTATTCCTTTCTGCCAAATAGTATTCCAGTGGATGCACATACCATATCTTACTTCTCTATTCATTGGTGAGAGGATATTTGGGTTGCTTCTATCTTTGATTATAAGTAATGCTGCTATAAATAGTCATGTGCAAGTTTTTGTATGAACACATGTTTATATTTCTGTTGGATACCTACCTCAGGAGTGCAATGGCTGGACCCTGTAATAACTCTCATGTTTAACATTTTGAAAAACTGCCACACTACTTTGTCAAAGCATTTACTCCATGTTACATTTTCATCAGCCTCCGTAAGGGTGGGCCAACTTCTCCACACTTTTCCAACACTATTATCTTTCTTTAATTATAGCCATCATAGTTGGTGTGAAGCAGGATCTCAATTGTGATTTTTATTGGCACTCTTCTGAGGGCTAATGATGTTTACTATAATGTATTTATTGGTTATAGATTTATCCTTAAGGAAACTTCACTGTTTTGTTCAATTTGAAATTATCTTCTTTTTTATGGCTGCTGTTTACTTCTGGGGGTCAGATGTTTTTAAAGAAATCTTTATGAAATTTGAAAAAACTACAAAATCGAATAACACATAGTTCAGAGAAAGAATGATACTCTAAGATGAAAAAAGAACTTAGTAAGACTCAGTGCTTCACAGATCTTGAAAGAAAAAAAGAGAGGAGAAGGAAGAGGAGAAAAAAGAAGAGAAAAGGAGGAAAATCTGATGAGTAAATATAAACCAAATAGAAAAGGGGACTTTATAAGGTTCTCAAATTTCTTATATAAAATTGAATAGTAAAACTTAAAAATGTAAAGTATCTGTGAGTAAATCTAAAGATAGGAAGTACCTTTATAAACAATACTTACTAAAGGACATAAAAGAATAATTGAGCAAATATAAAAACAGATGAATTATAAGACTCCAGCTTCTGCCTTCATTTTTTTTAGTGCTGAGGATGAAACCCAGGGGCTACACCCTCAGCCCTAATTTTTATTCTTTATTTTGAAATAGGGTCTCACTGAGTTGTGAAGGGCCTCGCTAAGTAGCTGAGACTGTCTATGAATCAGGATCCTCAGGACTCAGCCTCCCGAACGCTGGGATTACAAGCGTGCACCTGGCATTTCCTGCCTTCATCTTTAAATTAAAAAAAAATTATCAGAATATCAGCAACTTTATACACTAAATGTTATCAGCTGTTACTGAAATTCTTATAAAAAAGTAAAAGGCCCCAAAGAACCAAATATCTTTAAAAAGAGTACAATCCCTAACATTTCAAAAAGATCAGGTATATTACTGTAAAAACAGGTAATTGAACTGGTGACATGGGTTTAAAGGAATTGATAGAGAAGCTAGAAAGAGGCTCACATATGCAATCGAACTATATCCCAAAAATGAATTGTGTATGTGGGGAGTATTGACATCAGGGACATTCTACCTTTAATTATACTCCCAGTTCTACTTTATTTATTTATTTATTTATTTATTTATTTATTTATTTTTGAAACAAGGCCTCACTAAGTTGCAGAAGGCCTCACTAAGTTGCTGAGGCTGTCTGCTAAATTGGGATCCTCCCATTTCAGCCTCCTAAGTACCAGGATTAAAAGTGTGCACCATGCCTGGCATGGTGACACACGCTTGTAATCCCTGCGCTTGGGAGGCAGAGACAGGAGGATCATGCAGGTTCAAAGCCAGCTGCTCTGACATAAGAGACCCTGTTTCCAAATATTAAAAATGTATAAAATAGGTCTGAGAGTGTAGCCCGGAGGTAGAAGGGTTTCCAGGAACCCAAGTACCACCAAAAAAAAAAAAAAAAAAAAGAAAAAGAAAAAGAAAAAGAAAAAGAAAAAGAAAAAGAAAAAGAAAAAAAGAAACGTGTGCAGCACTATGCCTGGCAAAATTATATCACTTTAAAAATAACCATTAATGACACTGTTGAAAATATAGAATCATGTTAATATTCTATTCTATTCTATTCAGAAAATATTAAGCTAGAAACATGTCTCAGGTCATTCACAAAAAAGAAATTCAGTTTAAAAGTTAAATGTGAAAAAAAACAAATTTACAAAACTTTTTAAAGAACACAGTGAAGAATATTTTCATATCATCAGGTTGGGAAGTCTTATAAACAATCGCATTTTATTAAAATTTTAAATGTAATTAAGAAACAATAATAAACATCATCAGCAAAGCAAATTAAAGAATACAGGTTATATATCCCTTATCTGAAAATGCTTGAGACCAGAATTGATTTAAATATAGATTTTTGAGACTTTAGAATATTTGCACATATTGAGATATTTAGAATGTTTGATATTTATACATTTAGAATATTTGCATATTTATTTATTTTTCAGGATGGGACCCAAGTCTGAACATAAAATTCATTTACGTTTCCTATACATGTAGCCCAAAGGCAGTGTTAAACAATATTTTTTGGCACACCTAAATAATACAGGATAATCTCTCCATTCCAGAGTTCTTAAGTTAATCACAAATGTTAAATCCTTTTTGCCAGGTAAGGGAACATAGCATATTTACTGGTCTGAAGGTTTGGACATACATGCTTTGTGGACCATTATTTTTCTTACCACACATACCAAACAAGTATTTTTTAAAAATTGAAAGACTACTAACAAACAAGAAAAAGTATTTATAATATATTACCACTAAGAAGCTAATATTACTAAATAAAAAGAACTCTTAAACTGATGCAGAAATGCCAAATACATAATAGAAAAACTGCCAATACTTCCGGGAAGATGGCGACCGAGAACAGCAGCGTTTACAAGTACTGCTAACACTCGATCTCTATTGCCACAAAATCAGCGCTTTTCATAGCCAAAAAACACTATCAGCAGAGAAATAAGATATGTAAACACAAGGGACAGAGAAAAAGAAGACTAGAAGAACAACCAGAGACCAGAAAAGAAACCAGCCTGCATTATGGCAGCGGAGCCGCACTGGCACCATCTTGCCTCAGAGCACCAGGCTCCAAAGAGGAAAGGTAAACAAGGAGCTGAAGTAAGCAGCTGCGGATCACTTGGGTGTAATTCAGCACTTCTTTCAGTGAAAATAATGTCTAAAACTCCCAGTGGCCAAGCTCATCACTCCTTCCAGGGACTCAGAACAGAGCTCAAAACCAGAAAAGAAATACCTCCAGCCTCACAGCCGAGGGTGTGGCAGTAGTGCTATATTGCCAGCAGCGGTAGCTAGTTCACCACACCCACAATAGCTCCAGATCAGTGTGCACAATAACCGTAAGTGAAATTGCAGCCCCTAAAGGAGAAATCCCAGCACTCCACCCCCAGGGACCTGTGTAGCTTTGATAATCTTTCTGAATCTAAGATTTTACAGTCCAACACAGTGAAGGAGTAGTGGTGGCAAAAATACTATACCCTAGTCACAGTTCCCTGTGGGAAAACATCCAGCCTGGCACCTCCACGGTCTCGCGCAGCCTCAATTAACTCCCTGGGTCTGAGACTTTAAGATACAACCCAGTAAAGGAGTAGTGGTGGTTGAGATTACCACAAACTCGAGATCCAGAGCACTCTAAGTGAAGTAGTGGTGACCCGTGGAAGAACCCAGTGAAGGTACAAACTTCTGAACTCATGGTAAAGAGGAACAAAAATAGAGCAATGCATGTCCACAATCCCATAATATCAGAACCTGGTAACACAGAAATTCAGATATCTCCAAAAGATCCAATCAGGAATATAACTGTAGAAATAATACAGGACTTTTGAAAAGAAGTTAGAGAGAGTCTGAAAGAAATGCAATCATTGAAGTAAAGGCATCAATTCAATCTATAAACAATTATTAGACCACATGGAGAATAGAATCTCACTCCTAGAAAATGATCACTCCAAAAACGAATGCATAATTTATAACTTAGAAAAAAATCAGACAGCAGGAATCTGAAATTGAAGAAATATGGGCCCATTTTAAGAGAGCTAACCTAAGAATAATTGGAATAGAGGAGGGAAAAGAAGATGAAACCAAAGGGATCAATAATCTCTTCAAAGATATAATAGCAGAAAATTTTCCAAACATAGAGCAAGAGGTCAATACACAAGTCCAGGAAACTTATAGAACTCCCTTTAGACAGGATCAGAGAAAAGTTTCCCCATGCCACATAATTGTCAAAGTGACCAATGTAGAAGCCAAGCAGAGAATCTTAAAGGCAACAAAAACAAAGGGCCAAGTGACATTCAGAGGCAAACCAATTAGAATCACTCCAGACTTCCCAAACCAAGTCATGAAAGCCAGAAGGGCTTGGAGTAACATATTCCAAACTCTGAAAGAAAACAACTTCCAGTCAAAAATTCCCTACCCAGCAAAACTATCTATCAATTTAGATGGAGAAATAAGAAGCTTCCATGACAAACAGAATTTATGTCTTCAAAACCAGTGCTAGAGAAAATACTCAAAGAGATTAACTACAAAAAAGAAATAGGTAACACACACCAGAACCAGAGAAACAAGATTTCCCATCCAGCAGACAACTAAGCGAAGAAGAATGAACAGTATTTCAAACAGAAATAAAATCTTAACATGTTAGGAATTAAAAGTTATCTCTCAATAATCACACTGAATGTAAATGGCCTCAATTCCCCAATAAAAAGACATAAAGTGGCAAAATGGATTAAAAAACAGAATCCATCTGTCTGCTGCTTAAAAGAAACACAATTTATAAGTAAAGATAGTAACAAACTCAAGGTAAAGGGCTGGAGCAAGGTAATTCATGTTAAATAGCCATCCAAACAAATGTGAAATAGTATTTTACTATAGTTTTTATTCATATTTCCTTAATGATTAGTTATATTATGATAATGATGAGTTATATTTATGTGTTCATAGGTCATATAAAAATCTTTGGATATTCATTATCTATTTTAGTCTTTTACCTATTTCTAAATTGTATTGTTTGCTTTTATTGTTGCTAATTTTTAGGATTTCTATTTGGAATATTAATATACCTTAAGATATAGCATTTGGAAATATTTTATACCATTCTATCAGTAACTTTTACTGTTACTGATAGAATGTTTACATTGTCTTTGGATGTACAATATTTTTTTACAAAGTTTGTTTATTTTTTTGTTGTCTGTGCCTTTGAAATCATATCCAAGAAATCACTGCCAATTTCAGTGTTGTGAAGTTTTATGACCCAGGTTTTCTTCTAAAGGTTTATAGTCTTAATATTTACATTTGGGTCTTTTATTTATTTTGAGTTAATATTTGTATATGGTGCTAGGTAAGGATACAAATTTATTCTTTTTCATGTAATTATTATTTTTCAACAATATTTAGTGAAAAGATTATTATTTCCTTCACCAAATCTTCTTGGAAACATTGCTAAAAATAACTTGACCATATATGGAAGAATTTGTTTCTAGGCTTTTTATTTTACTCCTCTGGTTTATATATCTGCCTTGATAGCAGTACTATACTGTTTCAATTATTATAGCTTTATAAGGTTTGAAATCAGAAAATGTACATCTAGCTGTGTTCTTGTTTGAGATTTTTTTTGGGTGTTTAGAGTTCATATTTTATGTTAGGATAGATTTTTCTGAAAGTAAATAAATTAATGTTAAAAAAAACAACTGCAAAGTCATAGATAATTTTTAAAATGGCAGAAAAGTGGCCTTAAAACACATGAAAAGCTAAATATATATATCAACCATATACTGAGACAACACTTCTCATTGGAGAACATTTAGGCGTTTGATAACTCATCGGTTTATGAGACCATGAGTAAACACATAGAAATATAAACACTACTGGTAAAAAATGTAAATTAATAAATATTTTCTGAAGGAAAATTTTACAACATCCAACAAAATTCCATTTGCATTGGCTTCTTGCATGCTCATTTTCTTTTGAAATTTGCCCTGAAAGTACACATTTAACAATATAAAGATATATAGGCACATAGTAACTCATTGCCACACTGTTTTAATTGTATATCTTTGCTTAAAATGTCTGTAATTTGCCCTTGTCTTTCCTCATTCCTTTTATTCTTATCTTGTAGCCTGTCTTATCTCTTGGTTTTGGATTGTAAAATCCATTCAATTTATCAGTCCTTCATTGGGAAACTTCTGTGCTATTCTAAGCATATTAGTACTAAATAATGCTTGTTGGTTTGAAAATTATTGTCTAAATAATCATTTTTAAATAAAGTTTCATTTGTGAGAAAGCTGTCTTATATAACCAATACCACATGGCTTATTAATTTTAGACATAGTGTCCATATTATTGCTTAGTATACTTTTTTGTGGTTCTTACTAAGCTTTTGTTTTATCATAGCTAGTCACACATAAGGAAATTTGATTTCTTCAGTAATTAAATATCTGTGGCAATGTTTCTGGGCCAGCTGAACTAAGCACAACTTCCACTGGATTTTTTATACTTTTCAGGCACAATTGAGCAGACCATTATTTCTATGATAGCACAGTAATTAATAGTGAAATTTACAAATGGAATGCACTTAAGTAGTGCTTGGTTATCCTCCTGGGACTTGGTAACAAAACAAATAATTGCATACCCATTCAATGGTAATGATTCCATTTTTGACACTTTTAAGATTAGTGTTCTTTTATTAATATAGCTAATTACTCAACTACGATTTATTAGGCATCTATGTACTGTGCCAGGTTCTTAAATAAGAATAATATGGTCTCTAAGCCAAAGAAGAATCATGACCTCAATTATTAATAAAATATCTTCTATATATTTTGTTGTTTGTATTCAGATCATTCTTTTTAAAATGTCTCCTGTATGTATAGGAGATATGTATATATCTGCATATATATTTTATGTGTATGTATATGGTCATATACATATAGTAGTATATGTATTTCTCTATTTTTATAATCAAAGTAATCATCTAAGCACACAGCATGAAAAATCTTTTCCTCACGTACACACATTTATTTAAGATTGGCCAAACCTATCAAAATAGGGCTCAAATTAGCATCGACACCTATCTGAAATGGCTATCAAGAAGAGGGTGGAATACAATAAAACTTGCATTTAGGAAATTATTATCCATAGCATAGGGAAAGCTTCTAGAATCTTTCAACAAACAACATAATAAAATCAAGAAAATAATAAACATGAAAATATTTTGGACAGGAACTTTAGAAATTAGCAAAATGGAAGCTGGGTGTGGTGGCGTACACTTGTAATCCCTGTGCTTGGGAGGCAGAGACAGGAGGATCGCGCTGGATCGAAGCCAGCCTTGCTGGCTTAAGAGACCCTGTTTCCACATAAAAATATAAAATAGGTCTGGGTGTGTAGCCCAGAGGCAGAAGGGTTTCCAGGAACCCCAGTACCACCAAAAACAAAAACAACAACAACAACAACAAAAAAAAAGAAAGAAATTAGCAACATGGTAATTGCTTTAGGTTCTAAAAGAATTTTACAAAATCCTACTACTCCTATAATTTTTACTCAGTTACTTAGAGATTTGATTTGGATTTTTAATGTTAACATTCAATAATAGAATTTGATAGGTAAGAGAATCTAAAACTGGCCTTTTACCACTATTAACCATAGATGAGGAATTGAGTTTGCATGATTTTCAGGGCCACCCAGCAATACATAGAAAGTACTGAGTGTTGGCAATGGGGTTTCCTCATGCAGCTTTCAGCACTCTACCACTGGAAGTGGGGATCCTTAGTGTCATGGGAGTAGAGCACCTGTAAGGATGCCTTACTAGGACCTGAAGAGAGGTAAACAAATGTACTATGTGGTTCTTCAGTAGTTCAGAAGCGAGCATGTTAAGAGTTATCAAACAATAGGAGAAAAATTTAAAAAAAATTATTTTCCTATAAATAGGAAAGTTTTTAAAAACTCATTCTGAATCAGGAATAGACTCTCACATAAGCCAAACCTTGCCCATTTTTATAAATAAAATTTTGTTGGAACAGTTTTGTCTGCCCCCTTATATATTGTCTGTGGCTCCCTTTGAGCCACAATAAGCAGGTATATTCAACCTGTAATGATTATAATTTGGATTTACACTCTGATATGATTACAATAATTAAAAGCAAATTGTGAATCTGATAGGTCCTCAAGTTTTGCATAAAAGTTTTTCTATGGCATATATCCTCCTGCTTATTGAGACATTCCTTTTTAGCAGTAAGAATAGGAATGATTTTAGCTAATTTACTTTTAAAATTAAACCTAAATTCACTTTTTATAACCAGCAATAACTACATCAATATTATTTTCATGTAATTAAAATTTATTACTCCTAACTATTAGATAACCACTATAGCTTTCCTGACAACATAGTTATAGTTGCTTATATAGTTTCAAATTCTCCTTTGTTCACTCAAGATTGCATTTTTCCAAAAGGAAAACATGAATTTTTTTGAACTCTACTTTTGTGAAATATGAATACATCAGTTTCTAACTTTCTAGAATATTATAGTCTTACAATTACTAAACTATTTGAGCAGTTTTATTAAACCTTTAAAAATGTCTCAGAATAAAAGTCTGAGAGATGGTCTGGAGAGATATTGAGAATAACATAAATGATGTACATTCACAAATATATCAAAGTCAATCACTTAGCCAAACATGAGAAGCAGGGAGGGGGTAGGGAATGCGGTGAGTTGGGCAGGGGCTAAAGTGATGTGTGCATGTATGCCTCTACCATCTTGAACTCCATTCAATGCACCAATACAAATTTTTTAAAAGGCCAGGCATGGTGGCCTGCTCTTTTAATCCCAGCATTCAGGAGGCAGAGACTGGAGGAATGCAGTTCACAGACAGCCTCAGCTAATTAGTGAGGCCCTTCGTAACTCAGTGAGACTCTGTTTCAAAAACTAATAAAAATGAACTAAAGAATAAGGCTGGGAGTGTAGCTCCAAGGTAGAATGCCCCTGGGTTTCACCCCCAGAACTGAAAAAAAATTTAAAAAGAACTATCACTGAAACTGGTAATTTAGAGATTGAAAAACATTAGTATGATGTTTTTAAGTTTTAGGAAATATATTCTAGATAGATAATATATTCTTTCATTGTATTATTTTATCCTATTATAGGGGTGGTATAGGCTGAGTAATACTATGGTAAACAACAACTCCCAGATCTCAGTGGCTTGAAACAAAAGCTTATTTCTCCCTCATATTACATCTTCTCAGGAGTCTCTGCTCATGGTAAAAATTCTATGACTGTAGATTTAAAGATACTTCCCTTTAGACCGTCTGGTTCTCATGCCAGAAGGACCAGGCCTGCTGTAGGGTTGTGTGTTTGCAGTAAAATGTTTCAGCATTCCTATACTAACAACTCACTGGCCAAATGAGTCATTTGACCTCTCCCATCCCCAAAAGAGGGGACAATGCAATGCTATCATGTGCCTGTCAGAAAGACAGCCAGAAGTATTTGTTGATAAGTCATTAGAGACTAAAATACACCCACAAAAAATATTTTAAAAATTAAAAAAGAAGTATTATACCTCAAGTAACTGTGAAGATTGAGTGGCTTAATGTTCAGCTAGTACTGCATACAGTGGTTAATATTATCTCCTTCCAACCTTTGAACTTGACATACTATTTTTCAGAACCAAAACATTTTTCAAAACCAAAACATTTTTCACAACCAAAACATAACCATTTTTACAACCAAAACCAGAAATGAGGTTAAAATCAGCAGTGAACAGTCTCAGGAATGCCTACCAGGGCCCAGCAGGTATTACTATGAGACCAAATAAAAGAGATCAAAGAAGCTAGTAACATTGATTCCAGAGGCAGGAATGAGCCATTACTTGAGTTATGATTAATTTTACCAGAAGCTGGAAGGCCATGAGGATAAAGATATCTAAACTATTATCACAGTTGTTGTGATATATTAAAGCCAGAGGAAGGATTTTGGATGTGAGCATATAATCTAGATCAGTGAGTAGAAAAGGCTGGGTAGGGATATCAATGTATATTTGGCTAATACAATACCTGAATGAATCCCTTCTAATCATGGCTTAGAAGGCTTACCACCAAGCCAAATATGAGTGTTAAAATAGAAGACTTCCACTAGAAAGGGCCAAAATAACAATTACAGAATGAGAACAAAGAGGAAATAGGCTAAGAATCAGAGCCCAGGAAATATAGTAGAAACACAGCAAGTAGTGGACTAATGGCACTATCCATTCTTAGCAGAACTTCCCCATTTCCTGGAACTGACACCAGCAATAGCTTTGACAACATGACCATTCATGACCATCTGTGTGCATTCAAATGACTCTGGACTGGGTCAGGCACTGAGGGGATGCCAAATAAACAGATATGGTTCCCCTCTTCCAGGAGCTTACTGTTTAATGAGGGAGACATAAGTGTCCCTCCATGTGGGACAGAATTAAATTCTGTACTCTGCACACATACACGATGCTATGAAGATGAATGAGAAAGAGGAGTAAGGGATAATAAGACAATATCATGCATAGCCATGAAAACAGGTGAGATCAACAATCTGGAGGAGGTAGAAGAGAAGTTGTTTCTAAAAGAGAAAAAAATCTTTTCCTTTTACTTTTAACCTAGCCATATTAATGTGTCTTATTTTCTATTTATTTATAAAACTCCCTTTTATTCCCTAGTATTGGTTTCAATTTGGAAGGAAACTGGGGATTTAAACCAGGGGTGTTTTACCTGTGAGCTATAGCCCTAGCCCTTCTTTTTATACTTTTATTTTGAAATGGTGTCTCACTAAGTTTCTAAGGCTGTTCTCAAACCTATAATCCTCCTGTCTCAGCCTCCCACATACTGAGATTACAGGTATGCACCACTCCACCAGGGTAGTTACAATTTTTAAATAGCTTTTTTTATTTTAATTTCATTTTTGTAGCCTTCAAACTTAAGCTCCACAGTTCCCATTTTGTTCAATGGGAGCTGAAAAGCCAACATTTTTGCCTTCTCAGAAAAGGGACCAGTGGCCAAATGATTTATCCATAGTGGCAGAATAGCAGACCCAAGACTGGAACTTATATTCTAATACTGAATATTTATATGTTGCTATCAAAGATAAAAGAATCAAGAAAATATAACTGAGTATGGGGCTACGTGTGTGTGTGTGTGTGTGTGTGTGTGTGTGTGTGTGTGTGTGTTTCTGAGTGTTCTGTGTCAGAAGCAAATTAAATGATGCCATAAGATTAGAAATAAAATAAATAGGGTAACAGAATCATTTATTAAAATTTACAATGTCTATAGACACAAATATACGGAAGCTCAACCCTATGGAGTAGGAATTAAGTTTTATGGAATTCATTATCCAACCAGAGTTGGGAGAAGTTAGATATTATATAAATAGATTTTAAATGGCTTATATAAATTAATGACAGGCCCATCACAGTTAATGAGTAAAAATAGTATGTGTGGGTCATGGTGTGCATGTTTGAAGTTGACATCAAAGAGGCATTTGCTTTGCCAACTCTGCCAAAGACAGAGATGGCATGCAGCCATGACGCTCCCTGGTAATTCTTGCTTCTGTTTATGAATACCTCCAAACACTGTGTTTGGGGATGTAATGAGGAACTGCAAGGGTATTGGGTCACAAGTAGGAGATATACATTCAATGAACTAGCCTCCAACTATATATTCACCAAGATGACTTTAACATTTCTTGTTCTCACACAGAAGCATAAGGCACATTTTCACCATTTAACTATACATAAAGACTAGGTCTCTGAGATCCCATGAGAAAGTTTTCATAAGGATTTATCCATACTTTCTTCTTTGGTTTGCTCAGATGAGAAGCAGGAAATCTCCCAGACATCCTGAACCCATGAACTTTCTGTGGTTTGTCCATCAACATATGCAAACATCAGTGCAGCAATTCAAGTTTCTTCTCATTGCGTTGTAGCATATCCTTATATTATTTCTGTATTTATAGCATAACCATTTTCATCCCACTATGCAATGTGAGCCTAATTGCATGTTCTTTAGGGGAAAAAAAGATCTCATTAGCCCGCAAGATTAAAAAAAATCATATATTTCTACATTATCATTTATCTGGTTACATAACTGGTTTTCATAATGATCTTTTCAAGCCACCCTAACTGACCCTTCAATATGTTTCCTGCTGGAAAGTGAATCCGTTTTTGCTACTTGCCAAATCTCAGCTCATGTCCTTACTGTGAAAATATTAGGACATCTCATTAGCTGACATGGTCACAGATATTTAATATACTAATTAGTAAAACAGTTGCTAGTTATAAAACAGGAAGGATAATCTACAATGAATTTACAGCAAAATCTCACCAATGAGGTAAAGACAAATACTAACTTGACACAATTATTGGTATTTCAGCTGATATCCAAGATCAAATGTGATTCTATTAAAATTTTTGAACTTTAAAAACTATCAGATGGAAGGAAATATAAACTGCCTTGAAATAAGACTTCTATACTATAATAATGGTTTAGCATTGAGCAATCACCACTTTTATAACATGACAGAAATTAGTAGAATCTAAATGCAAATCATGGCTAGCATTCACAATGCCCTAATCTCTCTCTTCAGCAGAACATCCTGTAGCTCCATTCACTTGGGCTTGTTATTGGTAAATATTTTCTCATGAGCTTTCTGTCTTCTTTCAGACACTATGCTTTCCAATAGTCCTTACCACTTGTAATATAAACATTAATAATATTTCTTCTCATTTATTATCTGAAACTTACTCCCTTTGTCCTTCTGAAGGCCATAGTAATTGTCTAATAAAAGTTCTACCAAGGTCAAGAAAGGTCTAATTTACTTGTGATTATTAATTCTGCTATGAAACCATAAATAAAGCCCTGGTTTAGAAAAAAAAAAAGATCTGAAACAGCACAAGGCGATTAAAAAGGGGGAGCTGGGGCATAAAAAGTAGTGAAGAGAAATTAATTTGCTAAATTTAAAACACTCTTTGCCCTTTCTTGAAATAATGATTTATATTCTTTGAGTTCACAAGAGAGTAATTGGATATGCATGATGCAATGCTGGAATTTTAGGTATTTTGCCTAAAGGTTATTAACAATTAGTACCACTAGGGGAAAAATCATAAAGTTAGAATAACAACCCTCTCTCAAAGGACAACTAAAACTGGACTTGTAATCTGGTCATAATAAAATATATCATGTTTATATTAGAACTCCACATGTTAAGAAGAGAACTGAAGGGCTGGGGGTGTAGCTTAGTGGCAGAGCACTTGCCTAGCATGTGCTAGGCCCTGCATTCAGTTCCTAGGAAGAAAGGAAAACTGACAGGCCAGAGTCAGTCCAATAGGTGGTCACAGTGCAGTGGGTTCTGAGAAATAGGTCGTATGAGGAATAGAAGGTATCTACATTGCTTCATTTGGAAAAATGAAGACTATGGCAAACCATCTTAGAGTAAATTTTTAAAAGGGATGGTAGGGATAAGATGGAGTGCACATTATAAATGGAGTCATGGAATCACTGGGGCCAGTGGTGAAAGCCAGATGTTGAGTCATCCAGTGTGATGGGGTGTCTGATCTCTTCCCATCCAATGCATCTCAGCTCATTCTTCACAGTATCTGAAAGATGGTCACCCAGGTTCTGCTTGGTTACTTGCACTGTTACAGGGCTCATGATCAAGAGCAGCCTACTCTGGGTAACTTACATGGATAATATCTGTTATAACATCACTCTCTAGTGCTGAACCGTTAGTTGTAATGATGCTATGGCTTAGATGTGGTTTGTCCTCTCAAAAATTCACATTGAAATTTGGTCCTTAATGTAACAGTGTTGAGAGATGGTAGGATCTGTAAGGGGTCTTGGTATTAGCATCTTTTTCTTAGGAGTTGGTTAATTCTTGCTCAAGTGAGTTAGTTATTGCAAGAACCAGCTGTTATAAAGGGAGACCACCCCTGTTGTTTTTTTCTCCTCTGCAGGGACATACTCACACTTCTATGTTCCCATCCTGTCCTGATAGAGTTGGAGACTCACCAGATGTAGCTACCCAATCTCAGACTTTCAGCCTCCAGAGTTTGAGGGTAGGGTGTAGCTTAGTGGTAGAGTACTGGCTTAGCATACTTAAGGTCCTAGGTCTGAAACCTAGTACTAAAAAAATTAAAACCCCTCCTGCTATTCAGCCACCAAAATAATTAGCTAAGTATCCTTCCTTTAAAAACTACCAAATACCAAGCATTCTGTTATATCAACAGAAAACAGTCTAAGACATTTAGACAACTAGTTACAAGACCTCTCTCCAGAATAAACACAGGATGCTTTTAATCCTTTTTTCCACAAGATAATTTGTTTTATTTTTTAAAACAGTTATCAGGTCTAATGTACCTTCAATCTTCTGCTTGCCAAACTCAAAATCTCCAATTCCTTGCTCTATTATTCATTATTTTGGCATTCATACCATTTTAGCCACAAACTTTGTGGATACCCCTTAGTTTTTAGTGTCTGCAACTGACATCTAAAAGAAATACTCTTGATAAAATCTAACAATGAAGATTGCCACATAGAACTTTAAACTTTCCTTTTCAAGAAAAAAATGAGTACTAGTTATCTGGATGCCTGTTACATTTAACCTTATGCTAGGTCATCCTTTGGTAAATAATAGAAGGGTAAGGTCAGATACTGACAGTATTTGTAAAATCAAAATTAAGGTGCATGGAATGATTGTATAATATGTACATAATTATGAGCACATATATATTGTAGCCTCATGTTTGGGGAGTGAGGAGGAATAGAGCCCAGCTGGGAATCCATGTAAGGAAATGGTAAATAAAATATGGGCTTGTTCCCTGAAAAATGTGCAGGGCTTGTAAACAGAAGAGTACATGTGTAGAGAAAATCAGCAATAAAGGGGTCAGGGTTGGTAGAGATGTCTCTGTGTATGTGGTTAAAAGTAGAAATACCTGAATCTCAAATGGGTCATTTTAGTATGACTTCCTTTTTTCCATTCTAAACATGTTTAGTTCTGCTAAATACTTCCAGTACCCAAACTTCCATGGGCATTAATTTGCTAAACTGAACCTCGATGAGATACAATGAGTAGCTAAGAGGGTAATTCTAGAATACTTCTTAGTTAGCAACTGCAGATTTCAGGGGCAACTGCCAGGTAACTGAATTTTTTATTCTAAGCATGGGAATTTCAGTCAGTCCAGTGGGAGAGATATTTGGGGATACATGTAACTCTGGGTACATTTTAAATTGTATCATCTTTGGGCAAATGGTCCCAGATGCACAAGTCTTAAAGTATATGTCTGATCCAACTAAGAACTTGGCTCAGATGTGACATCAAAGAATTTTTCCTTTGGGGTTGTCTTCTGTAGCTAATCCTCTTTTTATTCCTATTTCCAAAGAGAGAAACAGAAAAATCAATTAAATAGTACAAATGAATAAGTCCTGGTAAATATACATTTGGCTCTCAATTAGCCAGTGAGTCTGAATTTCTACAGAATACTGAATAGATAGTATCAGACAGTGCAATTTCCCTTAATAGGACCATAACCCTAGAGTGGTTCAGGCTTCTTTTTTTTTTTTTTTTTTTTTTGCAACATGCTGTGCTCATAACTTCTGTGGAAACTTAAACATTATTCAACAGAATTATTTCCTGGAAAACCTTTTGAAAGTAGTCACAAACTCCAACCTTGCTCTGGTGCCCTGCGTCTGCCAGCCTGCTGTTTTACTATTTCTGGAAGGTTCCGGGCCAAGAGACAGCTCAAGAGGTGGAGCTTGAAGAGAATACAGTTCACAGAGAACAATTAGTATCTGCCTATTTTCAAGAAAGAAAGTTGGATGTAGTGGTGCATACCTATTGCCCAGTATTTCGGAGGCTGAGCTGGGAGGACCTCAGATTTGAGAGCAGCAAGTGGCAACTTGCTAAGACCCTTTGTCAAAATAAAAGTGCTGTGGAGTGTAGCTCAGAGATAGAATGCATTTGAGTTCAATCCTCAGTAAATCACACACACACACACACACACACACACACACACACACACACACGAAACAGGCACTTAATTGATTCTATATATCAATCTCTTTTCTATCTTCATTATTCAAGCCTTAACTGGCCTACCCAGATGACTGGTAAAAAATTATAGTTAACTCATTAAGAAATAATGGGTGAAATAATTTATCTCAAGCTTTTCTCACAACCAACAGAAAGTAAGGACTAGAATGTGAAAATGACTTTTGTCAGGACTACCTGGTAAGTGCAGAATCAGGACTTATACTCCACTTTGTGGGAGAGAGACCAGAACCATATTCATTCATTCATTCATTTTTTGAACTGGGAATTGAAGTTGGGGCATTCTACATCTGAACTATACATTCCGTTTCTTCATTTATGTTTTTATTTTGAAACTAAGTTTTTATTTTGAAACTAAGTTGCTAAGAGCCTCATTAAGTTGCTAAGGCTGGCTTTGAATTTGTGATCCTCCTTTCTCAGCCTCCCAAGTCTTAGAATTATAGGTATGCACCACCATGTCTGGCTACTGATATTCCTTTTTTTTTTTTTTTTTTTTTGTAGTGGTGGGGATGGAATCCATGGGCATTCTACCTTCAAGCTACACCCCAATCCCTATTTTTCATTCTTTTTTTTTAAACAGAGTCTCACTGAGTTGCAAAGGGCCTAAGTAGCTGAGGCCGTCTGTGAATTGCGATCCTACTGTCTCAGACTCCCAAATTCTGGGATTACAAGTGTGTGCCACCACGCCCAGCTGCTGATATTCTTTAAAAAATTAACAACAGTATGGCATAGTCACCAAGCAATCAGGGCTCTTAATTGTATATGTAGCCACCAAACACCAACCCCTAGTGGACTAGCATGTACATCAGTAATATATTAAGAAATAAAGAGAAAAAAAATACTTTTTTCTTAATTAGGTTAACTAAAGAATGTGATAAAGTGATTGGCTTGGTCCTGGGTCTTCTCTTTTACCTTCTCACATTCCCCCCATTGTTTTCACTGCTGCTAACCCTTTGAATGCTCACCTGCACTCAGCAGCCTGTATTGCTGTTACTCATGCCAAGCTTCCCTCATCTCAAGTATATGCCCTGTCTTGCCAACATTCTCAGGACTTTCTCCAATTAGCCCTCTTTCCAGGTTTTCAGGTTAAATCCTGATATGTAAAAGTAATTTGATCTGTATGTCTACAATTGCTCTCTAACTCACATTATCCAATGCGTGTGTGTGTGCATGGGGGATACTTAGTATTTTAGGCCTTTGTGTGTGGGGGTTACTGGAGGTATTCTACCTCTGAGCTACACCCTTAGTCCTATTTTATTTTTATTTGAAAACAGGGTCTCATTAAAGTGCTGAGAACCTAAGTTGCTGAGGTTGACTTTGAACCTGCTATCCTCTTATCTCAGTCTCCCATATACGGAGATTATAGGCATGTACCACCATGCCTGGCTTGGGCCTTTGTTTTTTCTGATGAATTTTTTTAATCCTATGATAGACTCTTGTTGTTGTTGTTGTTGTTGTTGTTGTTTGTTGTTGTTATGGTATTGGGGATTTAACCTAGGGGTATTCAACCTCTGAGCCATACCTCCAACTCTTTAATTTTTGTTATGAAGAAGGGCTTGTTAAGTTGCTGAGAGTCTCCCTAAATTGGTGAGGCTGGTATCAAACCTGCAATCCTCCTGTCTCAGCCTCCTAAATACTGGGATTACAGGCATGTGCCACCATACCTGACTTATGATAGCATCTTAATTGCTATTTTGTTTTCCAGATCATAAGATAATCCACAATATAATTTTACTCTACCATATAAAATAACAAAAGTACGTCATTTATGGGAAAATGGTTGGAACTAGAAAATACTATGCTAAGTGAGATCAGCTAGTCTCAAAAAGTTAAAGGACATATGTTTTCTTTCATAGGTAGGAACTAGAACATAAATAGTAAACAAAAGTGACTTCAGTCAAATAAGAAGAAAAAACAGTAAAATAGTAAAATGGGGTTAGAGAATGGGGATGGGAAAATTAGGACTGAGAAAGAGCAAGTTCAAGTGGAGCTATATCCATAAACTAAGGCATCACTACCAACATCATCAGCATGTAGAGGAGGGAGGAAGAAGACCAGGGTGGGGTCTGGAAGAAAGCACACCAAGTGTTGTGTGCATGTATTTTGATATCACTTTGAATCCCACTCTGATGTATAATTATAATGCGCCAATACAAGTATTTTAAAAATCACAAGATATTATTTCAATGCTTCTATTCATAAGGTTGTTTGCAGCTTCATTGTGATTAGTAGATCGGGAATAAGATGATGAGGTACAAATTCATGTGTGATTATTACTAATACTGACTAGAGCTGATTTTATGACATGCAATAATGGGATCAGACATTAGATACCTTAAAACCCACTTACCAGTGAATCTTACAAGATGTGTGAAAGATAATCTTGTAGAACAATCACTCTTATTAGCCTTGTTTATCACTAATATTTATGTCTTCATCAGACATCCCAATATCTAAACTGCCAAATGTAACTGTCTTGAAATTGTATATCCTATTCTGCATTTGCATGCCAGTGAGACAAATGGCTTTCTGCTATACTTCTTTAACTTCTTTTTCTTGCATGGACTTACAAATAACATTAGGTTCATTCCTAATGAGCCCAGAAGCCCTTAGTAATTTCTTTTCCAAAACTATCATCAATCCCTTCAATGTCTTAAGTGCTTTGGGCATCTATAAGTATTCAAGCCACTTGAGAACTGAGAAGAGTATAAAACATCTCCAGTTGTATGTATATATTCAAGATGGATGAATTTCTATGTTCAATGTTTCACGCTGCATGCTAAAAGCCATGAGGCAAAAAGAATGAGAAGACCTGGTCTTATAGGTCAAAGATGCTAAGGGTACAACAATTGCCCTCAAAAGATAATTAGAAAAATAAGTCAGTGTAATTGAGATCTGCACGATTAGAATAGGCATACAGGCCATTAAGGATCAGAGTAGACTCACTGTGCCATGTTTCATGAGAAGTCTTGTCCTCATGAACAGGAAAGGGAGGGGTGAGAATTAGAGCAGCCCCGGGGTCCAAGTGGGAGATCACACCATTGGCAAAACTTGACCATCACAGTAGCATAGAGTTGAGAGCCTTTTAACTTTATGTCTCTGGCAGAATTTTATATCTGGTAAACTCCAGAATTATCTCCATGAAGAGTCCTCTATAATGTCATTACTAAATGTCCACATAAGCACAGCTGCCCAAAAGCAAACCTGTGAGAATGTCTGTCATGAACCTAGCCACAGGCTGCCAACCTCAGCCAACCCTCCAAGAAGCCATTGCCTTCTCAGAATTTTACTCCGCCATAAGATAACTAGAGTGTGTCTTTAATGATAACTTCCTAGTCTCACTAAACTATTCCTGATTCTTTTATTCAGGTCACCTTTTACAGGTTATTTATGAAGTTCAGTTTTGAATGCGCAATTAGACACTGTACCATAGTTAAAACCTCTGAGGAAAGAAATTGCATTTTGTGGTTTCTCTTTTCAGAGAGGCTCAACCACCCCTCCCCAGGATTGGTGGATAGAGATGGATATTTAAACTCCCTTCCCAGGCCTCTACATATGGAAAGCTCAGAAGTACTGGGGTGGAGAGATAAGGGGAAAACTTATCCCCTTAAACTCAGAGTTACTAATATATAGTGAGATGTAGAGTTATATGCTGGTACACTTTTTTTTAAAGCCACTAGTATGTGCAGGTACCATCAAGTTAGTGATTTCTTTTCATTAAAATTAAATAGAAGGCCACGGTAAATTACCCATTTCATTTCTCCTTCCATATTTAAAAAAGGTACTTCCTCATTTCTTACCACGGTGTACTTCAGCCTTACTACATGTATTTATGTCAAGTGGATCATTTATACTGCTGCCTGCTGGAGTTTTCCTTTCAATTTAGGAGGGAATATTTGTGATCTTTATTACCCCAAATAAATCTACAAGATGCTTTTTGCTTGAGGCTCTTTATTTTAATTTCAGAAAAGTCACATTAGTTTCTGGCTGTCATAGTAACATAAGCATGAACCTAAAAATAATAAGTATGTATTAAGCTAGATATCTTCAGATTAAATAATGGTAAACTTCTCTGAATGACTCCCCAAATCCTATTGGTGTTGGAAGTTTTGGTAATTGGGTGTGTGTCATAAAAATCTTCAACCTGTTAAAATGGAAAATATCATTTTGAAATCATCTGGGTCCTATTTCTATACTAAAATTTAACTCAAGCTTTCTGTGGTTATAGTGAACCCACCTTTAAAGTGAGGATATTTTCCTTATTCTATTAGAAGACACTTTTATATCTCTGTAGTTTAATCTAGTGGCTTCATATATATCATGGCTTATTTGATTAACTGTGAAGAGCTCTAAACCTGCATTTCTCATCACTGTACAGTTAGACCCTGAACACTTAAAGGCAATTCAAGTCCAACCTACTCAAGAAATGTATTTTCATCTGCCCTCATGCCACTAATTCTGCTACTACTCAAGATTTGGATCAAAACACCACCTTCTCTGAGAAGCCTTCTTGAACTTCAGACAGAGCCTCCTAAAATGTGTTTATTTACGGATTTCCTTCCCCCAGCCCTGGTGGAATAGCCTTGATAAATATATGTGAAACTCTCTTGCAGACAACATTTGAAGAGTAGCAGGAGAGATAAAACCCACAGGATTTATAACTGCCTATTCTACACATTTATTAGGTTAAACATAACCCAAACATATGTTCTCTAGAGGATTAACATGGCTCTTTGAGACGGGCATGGTGGCGCACGCTTGTAATCCCCGTGCTTGGGAGGCGGAGACAGGAGGATCACGCTGGTTTGGAGCCAGCCTCGCTGGCTTAAGAGACCCTGTTTCCAAATAAAAAATATAAAATAGGTCTGGAAGTGTAGCCTGGAGATAGAAGGGCTTCCAGGAACCCCAGTACCGCAAAAAAAAAAAAAAAAAAAAAAAAAAAAAATGGCTCTTTGAATAAAGAAAGTTAGGAAGATTATATAACAAGTTAAAAATCATTTATATAAACTTGACATAGCCAGGGGTGATGTCAAACATCTGTAATCCCAGTACTTAGAAGGCTGAAACAGGAGGATTGCAGGTTCGAGGCTAGCTCCAGCAACTTAGTGAGGCCCTTGCAACTTAGCAGTACCTTGTTTCAAGATTACAATAAATAATTAACTTATTTATTGAGGTGTAGCTTGGAAGTAGAATCTTCCTGGGTTCAATCCTCAGGACTCCCAGAAACACACACACACTTGGTGTATATTTTTACCCTGACCTTTTTTTTGTGTCTCCTTGTCCCAGAAAACCTGGGTTCAAACTCCAGATACCCCATAAGCAAAGTGACATTCAGGTCACATTCAAGTTACCCAATTAAATTATAAGGTTGATCCTAAAGTGAAAGGTCAGTCATGAACCTGCGTGATCTGGTTCAAATAATCCAGATTTCTTTCTGGGCTGCTTTCTACCAGCCCCCTTTTATAGTAGAACAAAAGTTGCTTGACAGAGAATGATATATTTCATCAGAGGCTTCAGGGCTGTGAGCAGAAGCTGGAAAGTCTCCTGTGTAGCCGGACCAGTCGTCTACAGTAGAAGTCCCTTGGTGTACAGCTTAGCCCATACCCCTCCCTCCCACTGCCCAGGCATGATATAACCACTGAAGTCTGTGCCAACACCCAGATTCCAACCCCTGGTTTATTCTCCTTTGTGCTAGGCAGAGGGCATGGCTTAGAGACCAGACTTTAATCCTGGCAGGGGTCTGGGACTGTCTACATCTCTGAACCAACCCCTGGTGAGTAATTGGGGAATGACATTAATAGGTTTCCAGGGTGGCCCTGGGGCTTGCACTTTCCCAGGAATACAGCTGTGATTTAGAAATTCAGCCCAAGGGTTGAGAGGAGGAGAAGTACATGTGAAGCCTGCCAGCCCTAGTCTCCTTTGACCTCGGTGGAGAGAGCTCGGGGTGCAGAGCGAGGAGCCATGTGCTCTTAGTGAGCTGGCATAGCGTGACGTTCTGCTTCCAGAGCTTTTATTGCTCTTATAGAGCACTGAGCTCTCTCTTTATTTGTGACACATTCTAACCCCCAGAGATAGCCCCTTTTTCTCTTGAAGGGATTTAAACAAATCATAGTTCTTATTTTATTCAGTGTCCACCATTAAGAATTCATGCAGAGCAATTTTACTTGTTGCCAATTAAGATCTCCCAGTGGAGGCCTATGATTACAGCACAGGCAACCTGTTTAATACTTGGCATCTCTTTAGTCTACATAAATTAACCCCATGAGGACAGAGACATGCTAATTCTTAAGAAGCCCGGATAATACCATCCTAAGATCCGAGATACTTAGAAGGTAAATCTCTGGGAGACTCTGAGCTGAATGCTACTCAGGGTGTATCTAGTTTTGCTTCTTAAAACTACAAGACAACTGCCAGATACGACATTAACAAAGATTTTCCCCCCTAAGTGACAGAACAGCAGGTGGTATCCTATCAAGAAATTTTAATATGACTCTTTAATACAGTGTATGTGGGAAAGAGTGATATTCTTTTTCATGGGTGAAGGAAAATTCTTTCCTGAAGGAAACTTTGGAAGCACAGATGCCAAATAACCTCTACTCCAAAATATGTAAATGTATCAAAATTATAGAGAAACCAAGCATTCTGAATAAGTGTGGATCACATAATTTCAATGTTCATTGTGTTAAATAAGCAACATTTGAATCATGATGGGAACAAAGCAAAGGTGTTTTTTTTTATCTATTTTAACTATTTCTTTCCTTAGAATAGAAATTACATACAAGCCCAGAAAGCAAAGGTAAAATTCTAGTTTAAAATAATTTTGGATATGCTAAAATAATTTTGTTGCTGGAAGGAACCTAGACATGTTTTTCAGTTAAGTGTTTTACTCCCCTTATGATGTGAGAAAATGTTTCTTCTTTGTGAGGAATAGTCATTTCTACTCATGTATTCTGATGTTTTCTATGAGATATATATTATATAGTATCATTGCACAATATTTATTATAAAAACATACAGCTGCACATGTATAATAAACATAATAAATACTACTTTAGACTTTATGTTTCATGTAATCTCAGTGCACAATAATCTTAAATATTTACTATATTTCTACATTCTTCTTACAGATAAGGGAACTCAGTCTCAGATGTTATGCAGTAATAATTTAAAAAGGCCTGGCCTGGAGTTCAAGTCCCCCAAAACCTCCCCAGGCCTCTTTCCATGACAAAGGTATCACGCTGCTTCCACTTTCTCATACAAAATTTTTCATATGCCATGAATGAGTAATTTCAATGTTCTAAATATTCATTAATTTGATTTGTATTTTCCAATTGACTATGCTTATTATAAACTCTGAATTTGAGGCTGTGGATGATAAAGATTTTTATCAAATGTTAGGAGAAAAATATTCCCAGCAGTTTTTTTTTTTTTAGACAAAATCTTTGTCAGTCACAGATATTTTTAGCTAAATCAAAAATAGTAAAGATGATATAAAAATCATCAAGTAAAAAAGAAAAAAACCCTTTTCTCCTGGTACTAACTTTTCATATCAGAGCAAATAAAGGTGCAGGAAATATAATTTTGTTGAAACACACTGGAAGTTTTTTTTTTTTTTAATCCAACAGGGAGATGCAGAGTAAATTAAGACTTAAATATAAGCCTGGGTGAGTTTACACTAAGTTCTAAATTTAGACTCCATTCTTTTTATAAATAAATTCACAGAAGTTTACCTTTTTAGAAAGAATTTGTTGGTATCAATTCAAAGAGATTTGAATTAAATGACTACTAGTTGCTAGGCAGCTATATTCAAAGTCCACAAATTCCTTTGCATGTTGAAAACTCAGATACATGATAATTCTATTTCAGTATACTAAACAGGACCCCAAAATAACCCATTATTTAAATGTTATTACAATATACTTTTGTGTAACAGCAGATGGATATAAGAAACAACTAAAATATAAAGACTAGGCCTCCTCCATGGGGGCAAGAAAACGCTTAAAACCCCCATACCCAATGTTCTATCATTTGTCCATGTTTCTTATCATTCAGTGACAGTGAGGTTATGCCTCATGTCTACCATGCTTCTGATCAATCTTCAAAGGTAGAGGCCATAAAATAGTGCTGACCATAGTTATTATAAATATATATTTAGAATATGTATTATTCTAAATATATTCAGAACTTGCCTATTAATTTGTAAGTTAGTTCAAGTATAAAGGGAAGCCCATTGTTTATTATTAGCAACATGACAGATAGCCCACAGTATGATAGCTGAACAACCAGAAATTAAGAACATAATAAAATCAGAGGAGTCAATACTGATTCATAGGAACATTTGTTTAACTTTGCGCAATCCATTTGTGCTTGTGTACATAGCATGTTATTCCCATGATCCCCTCCACATCACAGATTCTACCCCAACTTAGGAATAAAACATTTACATAACTTAATCATAAGCAGAAAGGCTTTCCCACACTGCTCAGTGCCACTCACATATTTTACATCAAAAACAATTTGGCTATAGTTGTAGTTATGATATTGTAAAAACCATCACAAACTCTGTCACTTTAAGTCAGTCAAGTTAGGATCTGTTTGCAGAATACAATCAAACATAATTTCATGATTCAATAAATTGTATGTAAGTCTGCTATTATTGGTTTTCACTTTCTTTTTAATGCTACCCATTTCTATTTTCTCTCCTGTAGTTACTCTGACTATTCAAATGTCATTATTTCCCTCTATTGTTATTCAAATGGGGCTGTTTTGTTAGCTCCTCTAACACCATATAGAAGGCTTTGCTTCTGCAGCAGTAATATTTCTGAAGGAAAATGAAATGATTCTGAACACAAAACTCTGAACTCTTACTTTATATTAGGTTAACTCCATGCCTGAAATGGAATTTTAATTTAATCATATCTGAGAAAACTGAAAGGTTTCTATTAACTACCTCAAGAAAGCAGGAAAAATAGCCTTCCCATGCCAATTTTTCTGAGTTCAAAGAGTCCATGAAACCATTACTCCTTCAGTGATGTGTTTAAGACACACTTACTGACCAAATTAAACTCTTGATTTTTTGAACCAATGGAAGTCATCATCTTTTGTACTTTTTTCTTAAAAGACAGGATAAACAAAATATTTTGTATAAGTAATTGAAATATAACATTACATAGTAGTCTCAGTTTCAAAAATATGCATTCTTATGTATCTATGGAAAGTATAATTAGAAAAGTACACAATCATAAATGTTCATTTATAGATTTTATTAACACACTGGTTCACAAAAGAAAACTACCAAAACCAGGTGATAGCTCTCATAAACAAAAATAGCAAATATTTTTATCACTTATTATAAAAAATAATGAGTATATCTGTTACGGCAGACTTAAAAATATTAAACTTCTGTTGTATTCTACCAGGATTTTTTCTGTGTATAGAAACAGAATATTTTCCATTCCTATGACCAAAGAGCTGTTCTCTCATAGGAAAATTATATGAGTAGAACAAATTGAAATATATAGCACTTTTTCCAAGAACTAGAATTACTTAGGTTGAATTTTGAGGTTGTTAGAATTTGTCACAATGGTGCATAAAGAAGGGGCAATCTAGCACAGAGTTTAGTGGCAGTAGATTTTGATGATGTTTAGCAAAACACCCATAGAGTTAATATGTATCTCCCCACCATCTCAGGGTAGAGAGCAATCCCTCTCCTTCAAGAGTTTAGGGGCTTGTAGAACTTTGGTGTGACAAAGGTAATTATGTGAAACAAAACCAGTTATCATGTGAGGAGCAATATAATTAGGCACTCACATATTTTAAAAATGAAGGGCTACAGGAGCTTAGAAAAAAATTCAAATTCCATAATAAGACTTCTTGGCAACACAATCATAATGACATCACAGCCATTTTGCTAGTCTATTACCAGGAGCCCCGGGGACTAAATAAGTGTCTTGAGGATATGACTTCTATGTTACCAATTTCTATTTCCAATATTCTCATATATCTTTCCTTACTTAATGTCAGAACTTATAAGGTGAAAAAAAATCAAAGAACAACATAATATCATTTCTAAAATATCCCCCCTTTAACATGAAGAGAAGCAGAATTTTTAAGCAGAAATGTTTTACTTTTTAGAGAAAACTCTTAAGGCAGGCAGGGATTTTTATCACATGCTTGGTTTGCCATACACCCTGGGAAAGTTACTTCAATTCCTTGACCTTGACAAGTTGCAAGATTCCCACCCTCCTCCTAGCAGATCCTAGACCCAAGGACAACTTTTGTTACCGTTCTCTAAGCAGCATCTAGTGATTTTTGCAAACAAAGGTGCCTCTGTCATCAAGTTGGAAGAGACACCATCTTCAACTCCTGGTCCATGGGCAAGATCAAAGCTAGAAAGACCATTACCTGAGCAAAAAAGTTAAAAAAGAGCATGAATTTAACTCACCTCCAGAGACTTCTGTGCTGTTCCTCAAGTTGAGTTAGCAGGTGCTCGATGTACTTATTAGAGTCCATGTAGTCCTGCACAAACAGAACAAGAAAAGCTGCATGGGACGGACCAGTGAACAGTGATTGCAATATTGTGTGTCATTACAGTACTCAACAGAATCTAAACTCCACTCTGGTCTCCACAAGGGATATTTTCAGCAAGATAATTCTTAGGTCCTTCCCAATTTTAGAAATCTATGTGTTTATTACTTAGATGAATACTATGTTCCCTGTATCATCATGTGATGATTTTATAAGCAAATCTCTGAAGAGATTGAGAATAGAGTTTTGCTGAGTCCTCATAAAAATAAAAATCTTCTTATTTATGTAACGGGGAGGAAGCGTTTACATTGGTGTACATGTGTTTTACTGTATAAAAGTGGGTAAGCCTATGATGCTACCAATCTTACAAGAATAATGTAGACAATGCAGACCTTGATTTTGACTAGCTTTATAAAAATAAACTTCAAATAAAATTACTTTTAAACTATATATGTGTATCTTTGTGCATTTGCATACATAGAGAGCTATGTCCTCTTTATCTCCTAATCTATACACAAAATACTGTTCTTTTTGTTTTTGTTTTGTTTTGTTTTTTGTTTATTTGTTTTTTTTTAGCCCTAGAAGATAAATCTTTGACTTCTAAGGATATGTGAAGGGTAAAGTGTATCCCATATACTTTACATATATAAATGCTTTATATATGTATACTTTTACATATGTAAATGTATATATAAGCTGATCTGTGTAAATCAAACCACACATTTTTGTGTGGTTTCTGAAAAAAAATGAAGAATTAATTTTGTACATGGCAATTATGCAGATGAATCCATAGGTTATTAAATCTGATTTTTAAATTTGTAGTTTCTGAATATGAGGTTCATTGTTGTACAGGTTTGATTGTTACTTTGGAGCAAATACAATGTGTGAAACTTTTTATGATATGGTTTCATTCTGAATCTGCCATGTCTTTCCTTTCTGTTTGAAGATTCAGCCTGCGGGCCTCTGCTTCTACACCACAGCTGCCTGAGGTGGAAAAGTGTGCGATGATTTCAATATCAAGGCTCTTGGAAAACCTACTGCTTTATTTCTATGGATTTGAAATAAACTGGGAGCTTCAGTTAACATTGATATTTTTCATTCTGAAATAGATTTATTACTACATGTTATACATAATCCATTGTTCCTATAGAAATATTCACTATAGTAAGGGGTAGTAGCTAGGAGTTGATCTGATAAAATAGACAGGGCCTTGCCCTGAGTTTATGGTCCTAAACCTACCCAACTAGCTTTAACTTAGGATTATAAAACATTATAATTTTGTTGAAAATAATTAGCTAAACAGTTTTATGCCTACTGAATAAACATTCATTTTTCAGGTGACTACTGAAATAGGTAAATAAGACCACAGGTCATGTTAAAACCACAGCAGAAATCTCTGCTACTATAGGAAGTTGCAACATATATATTTAGAATTTTAAGTGTTGTGATTAAAACTGAAATACTATTTAGAATGTTCATCATTACCAAATACATTAACTCTCAGATATATTCAGGTAAAAAAATATATATAAATAATATCTTTAAAGCCATGCATGGTGGCGCATGCTTGTAATCCCAGCATTTGGTAGGCTGAGACAAGAGGATTGCGGTTCATGGACAGCCTCAGCTACTATTTAGTGAGGACCTTTGCAACTAAGTGAGACCCTGTTTCAAAAAAAAAGACTAAAAATGGAGGCCTAAAGGTGTAGCTTGGAGGTAGAATTCCTGGGCTCCATTCCCGGCATCATCATCATCATCATCATCATCATTTCTTTTCATGTAGAAACAAGTGTCAGAGACACCTATTCTTCATTCAATAATTTTATATTCTTATTTTTTATATTTTATGTGTCAATTTAGGAGTAGTGTATCTTTCTATTTTCTTTTTATACACATTTATTGGTACATTATAGTCTCACACCATAATGTAGTTCTTAGTGATAGGGACATATATGCACACAGCACTTGGTGAGTGCTTCCCTGGCTCCCTCCTCACTCCCCCCATCCCCATATTTCCATTTTCTTTTAAAAAATAATTTAAAATATCTACAATGTGCCAAGTTACAAGTTCTGTGATAAGTATTAAAAGGCAGAAATCCACTCCCTCAAGGAGCTTACATTCTACCAAAGGTAACATAAATGTATAAATGATTGATTTTAGATCAAGTATAAGGTATGAAGGGAATAAACAGATAAGAGAAACTTGAACTAGGAAGAACAATTGTTTTACATGAAGTCATTATATGAAGAGTCTGAGTAAATGTTAAATAAGCTAAGACTTGAAAGAGGACAAAGCAGCCCAATAGATAAAGGGCATCAGAACATTTCAAGCAAAGGAATCATCATGGGCAAAGACCCTTCATTTGAAGATGAGGAGAGAACCAGTATGTGGCTGGGAATAGGAATATGGGGCTGTAGAGTCCAAAATGAAGTTGGACTTAGGCAGAAGCCAAACCATGTAGGTGCTCTGGAAAATAGTTTGAGTTAAAGCCAACTCATTCATTGGTTTGTTCATTCTGATTCGCTCAAGTCAGGTTGAATCTGAAGAAAGTACTGATGACAATTACATTTTATAAATCAGATTTCGATTAAAATCCTGATCTGACCTTACTAGCTGTATTAACCTTGGGAAAATCATCGAAGATCTCTGATTTCTTTATATTTATCAGAAAGATTAATAAAATATCTCTTATGTAGTTGTGAGGATTTAATTCTATGCTGTCCTGTCTGCCAAGTAATGTGCATAGCCCTTTTCAGAGTACTATTACCCCTCTTAGAAGGGCAGGTGATCACTTTACAAGATAAAGTTTGCATCCATTTTTTCTTCTTACCAAACTTCCAGATTATTTTTAATCTGTTTTTTTTTTTTTTTTTTTTTTTTTTTTTGTGTGTGTGTGTAGTACTCAGAATTAAACCCAAGGATGTTCTACCTCTGAGCTACATCTCTAGCTCTTTTTTATTTTTTTGTTTTGAAACATGGCCTCTCTGGTTGCTGAGAGTCTTACTAAGCAGCTGAGGCTGGCCTCAAACCTGTGACCCCGCTCTCTCAGTCTCCCAAGAACTGAGATTACAGTCATGTATCACCAAAATTGGCTGTCAAACTTCTAGAGTTTCAAATGTATGGTTTGTGAATTCGAGTTCTCTGAAGAAGCTACAATCTAAGGGATCCTACAGACTATTTAAACTGATTAGAACACAGTAACTGTGGAGAGATGGAATGTTGTAGGTCAAGAGCCAAAATTATCTTGGATTTTCGAAAGGCCCTGTAATGGCCATTTATGTTAATTTATGTATCATACCTACCATTCTCATGACTACTAGGGTTAACTTCTCAGAAAGTATCACTAAATCTAGGAGCCTCTAGACTCCATCAGTGACACAGCTAGAATGTTAACAAGAAAACATCTGAACAAGACATGTGTCCACTTTGCTGAGGTCTGCCTGCCTGATGCTTCTACTAATGTATAGTACATGTATTTAGATGTTTTTTTGATCTGTGACTACGCAAGTCCACGTATCCTCTTCCCTGGCTCACCGTGTCATTTAGAGTAACTTGAATTGTGTACCTGGGCCATGGTCATTCATAATGGGCTCAGAGTAAACTATTGTCTCCTCAGCCAATGAGGCTGGCTTCGAACCTGCACAATCCTCCTGTCTCTACCTCCCAAGTGCGGGGATTACAAGCGTGCGCCACCACGCCCAGAAAGAGTGTGATTTAAATGCTATTTGAAGAAACAATACGAGATGCTTCTGTTTAAACTGGTTTTATCCAGTTTTCCACAAAAATAACTATGATGACAAATCTTAAATCACTTTATAATGAGAAACTAAGAATATAGATTCTCCATTCCCTGTGCTGTTTTTATTTTCTCCAGTGCACACTTCTAACTTCCAAGAAATTTTACTTACTGCAATATTTGGGTATTTTGTATTAACTGCCTCAGTACTCCCACATACACAATAGACTAACAGATTATAAAGAAGAAAATAAAAGACATGAAGCTCACATGCACTTTTCATTATGTGAAACAATTTTCCCCCATGTAAAACAACAACAAAAATCCTTAGGAAGTTTCCTTATACATTTGTCATTTCTGGCCCTTGAATTGAAAGTTGGTTAAATGAAGAGAAATCTTTATTCTATAAAATTAAGATATGATTATTCCCAGTGGAAATTATGTCCATTTCTTTGGGGATGATCTCCATGGCAACACTAGAGGGTGGTGGCAGAGGGGCAGGCAGCAGAGTGCACCAGGACTCCAGCCACAGTATATAAAATGCTATAGGCTCAGGGGTTTCCATGAGCTTTGGCAGCAAGTGCAACAGAAAAGACTCCAGTATTACAAAATGGCAAAGGCACAAGGAGGAAAGGGTGCTGCATAGGTCATTTCAGAGTGTAAATACATAACATAGAACACATGAAAAAGTACCATAGGATCCGAGAAAAAACATCACCAGAAAGGATTTACCAGAGAACATGAACACGTTTTGTTTTAGAAAAAACTTTCGCATGTTTGACAGTGTCTAGAAGGACATGGTCTCTCTGACCCATGTGTAGAAAGCCTTCGAACATGCTGAGATGAAACTATAATTCACCAAGAAAAGTATCCAAAAATGTCAATAGTGTTTAGGTCAACTTTGGATTTAATTTTGATGCACTCTTAATTATTTCACCCTTTCTAATATTTGGTTGTATCATTTTAATCATCAGAAATACAGTCAGTTGCTAAAAGAGAAGTATTTCTTCCATTAAGCCTCAAGCTTAATTGATAATTTCCCCTTGAACTTGGAACTATGATATTTCACTAGATTTGTACTGAATATTACCTTATGGTGTAATTTATTTTTATTCAAATGCCTAATTATTATTTGTTTTTGGTGGTACTGGGGTTCCTGGAAGCCCTTCTACCTCTGAGCTACACTCCCAGACCTATTTTATACTTTATTTTTATAAACAGGGTCTCTTAAGCCAGAGGGGCTGGCTTCGAACCAGCACGATCCTCCTGACTCCGCCTCCCAAGCGCGGGGATTACAAGCGTGCGCCACCACGCCTGGCAAATGCCTAATTCTGTTAATGAGTCCACTGTTCTTAAAAATGCCAAGAAGGGCAGATTTCAGATCGTCAAATGAGTAGCATAGTTAATAAAATAAAAAGGGAACAGGGAATAAAAATTAAGAAAAAACCCCTGCAGTTAACAGAATTTAAGTTTGTTTATCTCTAAATTGTGATTTTTATAATGAGGTGACTTTCATCACCATGAAATGTTCCTTTTGAAAAACACAGGTCTTAGGAACTGAAACCTTCACATTGGTTAACGTCTACTGCTCTGTGTATCATTTGAAACAAATCAAACTCTCTAATGTAGGCCAGGCAAGTATACATTCACCCTTTTTCCAGGTCTATGGCACTAAGTTAGTATGTGTATAATTCACTTGGTGAAGACTAAGCCTCCTATATCATATAAAACTCATGCCTACATTTTTATGTCACTGTACACTACTTGAAACACATTGTCTATGAAAAAAATGTCAGTTTCCCAAGCTTTACTTTGTCAATCATGAACTGACCATCTTGCTCAGAACAAATTTTATTAGTTACTATCTTTATGAACATGTTTTTTTCATGTTTTGTTGAATTTATTTGCTTTGCATATATCATATATCAAGAAAACCAAAAGAAGCAAAAACTTAACTGAATGTGCATCTGAGGCATAAAAAATATCTATAAACTCTTCACTTGAAAACAGAGCTTTTTTAACAGTGGAAATGAAATTGTTAATGGCTAGTTCTCAGAGTGAGCATAACCTAATGGCTATCTACTCTACTCTGAGAAAAGGGTGCAGGGAGGTGTAATAGCTCATCTACCAGGATTACCTGTGTAAAGGGCATCTTCTCCAGTGAACTATTCACCAAAGGGATACAAACGGAATACCACATAGTCAAAACCTAGCATTATCAAAAATACAAAGCAACAATACCGCAAAAAATAGATGTTGTAGTCAGGCATGGTGGTGCATGCTTGTAATCCCCGCACTTAGGAGGCGGAGAAAGGAGGATCGCACTGGTTCAAAGCCAGCCGTGCTGGCTTAAGTGACCCTGTTTCCAAATAAAAAGTATAAAATAGGTCTGGGAGTGTAGCCTGGAGGTAGAAGGGCTTCCAGGGACCTCAGTACCACCAAAAAAAAAAAAAAATAGATGTTGTATATAGAAAAATGCAATATCCAACATGTAGTTGCTTAGTAACAAGTACTGTATCATTATCAGTGAAAAGCAGCATCAAGTGTTGAAATGAGCTCTGGCATCTCATTGCCTCTCTGTACACTTTTGCATGGGCAGCACCTCACTCAGAGTGTAAAGGCACAATCAGATGTGCAGGCCTGCTCTTCGAAGGAAAGAACCTCAAAGTGACAGAGGTTGATGGGGTGAGAGTGGTCTTGAGCAGTCACTTCCTAGGCTAGAGAGATGAGCAAGGTTACTTCCTTGACATCTAAAGGGAACTCATAGTGTTCAGGGGGATGGGATAAAGAGGAAGGACATGGAAAAGGAGATTTAATTAGCTTTCAGTGGGCCTGGATGAGGCTCCGGGGTGGTCTGCACCTTGGATGAAAATGTTTTTCTACTGGCTTTCCTGATAATTACAAAACTCACAGTAGAGATGAGTGGAGAGTCAACAATAAACAAAAACATCCAATTATGTGGAAGACAAATTTCATGTGTACATGAAAATGAATAGAAATGATTGATGGAAGATCAGAAAAAACAAGTTTGCTTAACAATGACAGCTTTTGAGCGTTTGTTAAGATTTAAAACGAAAACAGAGGGACAAGTAAAAAAATATTCCATGATAAAAAAGAGGTTGCTTATATTCATCATAAGGGCATATAATATTCCAGGTAAAGTTAAAGGAAGACCATCCACATATCCATTAGCACAAGAGTTAAATAAAAATAGTGAATGAAAAACAATGAAAACAAAGACAAGGTTACAAGCATCCAAACAGGTTTCTAACCCTGAAGCAAAAATAGTTGCTTGGATAGCTTTTGGCCACCCCAAATGTCCACTGAAATTAGATACATAGATAAACCCTAAAATCATCTCCAATCCAGGAGCTCCTATATAACAAAGACAAAAAAAAAAGCACTTCTCAGGTATTCATGAATTTAGAAAATACAACCCATAGTTTTTATATACTTAGAGATATATGTATCTGAAAGATATTTCAGGTGTGTATTAAACACCTAGGAGATGAATAAAACACTAGATATATGTATATGACTTTATGAACACATCTATTATCTCATCAGGGGATGAGCACAAAATTAACAATATAAAAGGATAATTTGAAGCTAGGCGTGGTGGCGCACCCTTGTCATCCCAACATTCGAGAGGCCAAGACCGGAGGATTGTGGTTTGTGGACAGCTTCAGCTACTTAGTGAGGCCCTCTGCAACTTAGTGAGATCCTGTTTCAAAATAAAGAATAAAAAATAGGGCAGGGGGTGTAGCTTGGCGATCAAATACCCTTGGGTTCCATCCCCAGACCCTCAAAAAAATAGTTTGAAAGTAGTTGTATCAGCGAGATAGATGTCTAAAGGTTTGAACAATGTAAATACATTATAAAATCAAATAAATGCAGCTATCTCTGAAGGTATATTCACCAGATATCTTTATGATAGGCAGAGGGAAGATCAGAGGGGGAAAAGTCTCTCCATACAAAGGAACAAAAATTATTATTCCATTCTTTAAATAAAAATTTAAGTACAAGGATTTTTTTTTTGTCTGCATATGCTAGGTTAAGGAAAACAATTTGGTAATGCATGTCATGAAACTCAAATATCCATGTACATATGACTCAAACGTTCATGACTAAATATTATCCTGAAGAAATACTCAGTTTAGAGAAAATGGTGTTCAAAATATTTGTGAAAAATTTAAAAGCCTGGGTATATCTTAGTTTCTAAAAATGCAGAATTAGCCAGGCGTGGTGATGCACACTTGTAATCCCTGCACTTGGGAGGCGAAGACAGGAGGATTGCACTGGTTCGAAGCCAGCCTCGCTGGCTTAAGAGACCCTGCTTCCAAATAAAAAAAGGTCTGGAAGGGTAGCCCGGAGGTAGAAGGGTTTCCAGAAACCCCAGTACTACCAAAAAATAAATAAATAAAATAAAATAAAATGTACAATTGATTAAAATGAAGTATACTTTATACATAAGAATTATATAATTATTTTAAAACTTTTCAAGTATATAAAATAGGAAACAATCAGTAGAATGTTAAATGATAGCTGGATGCAATGCTGGGTAATCCTTTGCATCACAAGAGATTATGATCTATATGATTTTTAAAAGCACACAGTATATGACAAAATTACAGATTAATTTTCTTCTATGTCCTTTCCTACGTTTTAAAATACTATAAACTCACCACAAACATTTTTAAAATGATGAACGTTATCTGGAAAAATACAGCCTCAGAAAATACTGTCCAAAAAGATTTGATTATAATTGAATTTTAGAAAGCTAGACTTACCATACCACAATAAAATAATTTCTTTTGTATGATGCTAAAGCTAAGCTAGCATTGAAACAATGAGCCTCCCATTCTCTTTGCCCTTGACAGTGTTATGATAAAAGCATTTCACCAAAGGGGGACTAAGAAGGTGAGGAACACCAACTTATACTGTCTTACTTATATGTTTTAAAAATTTTACAAAGGTACAGCATTAAAGAGACATCTGTTCCTTAGCTAAAACTTATGCAAATTAGAATCATTTTAGAGATGTATTTCAGGAAGTTTGCCTTTCATTTCTTTTAATGCAAATGTTTCAGGGCAATCAGTATGAAACATTTAAAGCGATTAGAGTTTTATAGATACACTGAACATTGCATATCAGTGCAACATTTAATGTGAACCTCCTATTGTCTAAAATAGGTCAGTTCTAAGGGAGGTCCATTATGAATGCATCCTAAGGATGCAAAGATCTTAGGTATCATTTGTCTGAAGTGCAGTTTAAAATATAACAGTCTATCAAAACTTACAGAGTTTCAAAATGCCTCCAAATAATCCTCATATCATAATCTGCATAACTTATGGCAGAGTTTGTGAAATCCTGCCAGCAATTTTGTGACTACTAATATAGAATTCCCAATTCACCTTTGGGCAAAGAAGCAACAACAGGAGGCCAGCTGTTCAGATCAACAAAAACATCATTAGATACATGAATTTCCACAATTATGGAAAGACTAAGTACCATAGCAAGTGATGCTGCTCTCGAAAAAAAATTACTTTGTCATATTAATGAAAAGATACATCTGCATGGAAAATGAAAAAAAAAATAAACGTAAAACATACCCACTTTGGGAATTATACAAGCAAGATAATTAATAGGAAGGTGCCTCAATCTTAACTGGCATCTGTGCCAACATAAATTCTTCTGTGGAGGCATCTCTGTATGTTAAACACCACAAGTAAATCAACTCAGGAGCAGCTTAATTCCACTGCCATTATATCTCGATTAGCCATCTCTAATTCCTCTTTCCCATTTAAGCAACTGCAACCTTGCTTCTATTGCACACTCCTCAGTGCAACTTCTCTATTATATCTACTGACAGTTTGTGCAAGGTAGAATCTCATGATTTTGCTTGGTCTTTATCTTATGAACAGTTCTTGAGATCTTGACATTTTAAATCATAGTCTCCCCCTCTGGTATTCTCTGAAAGTGTCTCCTATCACTTTTTTTTTTTTTTTTCGGGTCTGGGGATGGAACCCAGAGGCTTTTGACCTCCAAGCTACAACCCTTATCCTATTTTTTATTCTTTATTTTGAAACAGGGTCTCATTAAGTTGCAGAGGGTATCTGAAGCTGTCCACAAACCACGATCCTCGGTCTCAGAGTCTGGAATGCTGGGATTATAAGCATGCGCCATCATGCCCGGCTTCTCCTATCACTTTCAGGTCTAAGATTTTTTTTCTTTGTTCTTTCTGACCCTCCACGTAAGGAGTAACATTCTTTGAAAGTCTCTTTCCTTTTCTAGTGGAAAATTCCATCAACTACTAGAGTTTCACCTACTGTCAACAATCCAGAAACCCAAATAATTATCTCCACAGTTGATCACCCTCCTGAGTATCTATCTACCTTTACTAAACAGATCCCCTTGCAATGCCACAAACTCTCCAAAGTATACCTTTCTTCATTTTTATATATTCTGACACGTAGCACAGTACGTAAACCATAAAGAGCACTCAAAGTGTGTTAAATGAATAAACGAGTGAACTAATTAGCTGGGCATTGTCATACTTAAAACAGTAGAATTTGAGATTATTACTATTAGGCTGTGAGTCTGGTCTTTCAGATATCTTAGTACAAAATATTATAATAACCACAGAGACATATAGTTAAGCAAATGTATCAGAAAAATAGTGTTTTTATTTCTATTCTCATATAACACTGAACACAACATTTCTGACACCAGATGTGTGGAAATTTTCCCCTATATACCAACCAAATAATCTTCCAGCAGGCACCAGATGGGTATCTTATAATTTAACCCATATCTCACACAACCCATCTGGAGCTAGTATCAGATCCTACAGGTTGAGAGCCCAATCTCACAAGACTGTCCCCAACATCAGATGCCAATCACAAGTAATAAGCTGCCACTTTATACTTCTGACTGACCAGCCATTTGTATCAGGGTTCCCATCACCTGCTTTGGGTGAATTAAATTGCTGCATCTGTTCATGGAACTCAGGAAAACATTTTAATTATGTTTACCCATTATAAATAACATCACAAAGGATACAGATGAACAGGCAGATGGGGAAGAAAAAAAAAAAAAACACCACAGGGTGAGTAAAAAAAGAATGAGCAGATAACTTCCATGCCTCAACCTGGCACACCACCTTCCAAGACTGCCAAGTATTTAGCTAAATAAAAACTCTCCAAACCTGGGCCTGTTAGGTTTTTAATGGAGGACCCACTACGTAGGTGTGATTGATTATGTCATTTGCCACGGTATCAACTAAACCTTCACGACTGTTCTTACTCCTGAAGTTGTGGGGTAGAGCTAAAAGTTCTAATTCTTTAATCGCCATTTCTCTTAACAGCCAGCCCCCAACCTGACCCCACCAAAAGCATCTCTTTAAAACAAGATGAACTCCTATCACTAAGAAAATACTAAGGGATTCAGGAGCTCTTGGCAGACATGAGAGGTCAAAAACCATATATCATGACAAAAGACCAAAGATTCTCCTAGTACCCTAGTATACGAAGCTTAGGGCTGTTTTCCAGAGACAGAAGGACAGAAACCAACTATATGTATATATATATATATATATATATATATATATATATATATATATATATATATGTATATATGTATATATGTATATGTATATATATGTATATATACACATACACATATATTTGTGTTTATGTATATATATCATATATATTTATCATACTATCACAGTTTTCTTTACTTTTATGTGGATCATAGTGAAAATGGCATACATTCAGACAGTGCTTGGTGCTATCACAGTTTTCTAAATTAACTATTCTCATCCATCTATTAGTATAAACCAGGAATGACACTCCAAAGAAAAGCAATTGACAATTTAAAAAATCAGTGTGCTCTTCTAATTTTATAATCCTGAAGATTCAGACACATTGTTCACCTATGGCATGTAAGTCATAGATTGTCAAAGTTTCAAAACATTATAAAAGTCACAACCAAAGTCGGCTATCAAATGTAGGGTAACTGATAGAATAATCATTATAAAGCCCTGTAGTTGAAAACATAGCTCCATAAACTGTCATGGATGACAATTTATCAATATGAATTACCAGTGACATAATATAGATCTATAGCCACATGTGGCCTTTGAAAAGCTTTACTGCTTGCTATTTGACATCCAGGTAATAAACTAATGCAAATCAAACTATGAACACAGCTTAGGAGACTTTAATTGCGAAACACATATTAAATCATTGGGCACTATATAACTTTCCACTCTATTTTTTTCTTGTTTATTTACAAAAAATAATCATTCCTCCCTAGTTGGACACAGTGATCCTGAGCTAGAGATGCTTTTTGGTGAACATGTGAAATGTCCAGGGAATCCCCCAATCCAAGGACAAGCTGTTTACCAATGATATACTCTTCCCTGGCCACTGACTAGAAATGGTAAAAATTCTCGGCCCAGAGACGTAACCTATATGTTAAGGATGGCAAGAGATTTTTCCTATAGCATATGTCCATTTAACCTAATCCTTTGCTTTCCTTTGGTCTCTTACATAAAAAATAAATTTCTATGCTATTGTAAAACATCATATTTTGGCAGTTTTTTGGCTTATTTGGTTCTAGCTTAACCTATGATGTAATACAAAAAGTAATCATCAGTTCTTTTGAAAGTATGGCAAGCAGTACAATTCTAAGCAGTTGGCTTATCATCTCCATATTACTTTATTGATTTATTGATACAGTTTGTAGTTACTATAGTTTTCTAAACCACGTTGACGACCATCCTTATTGGATGCTTATATCATCTTTGAGCCACAGTCATCACTGCAACTTGTAAAACTAATGCTCAGTTGTGTATGGTGGTGCATATCTGTAACCCTAGTACTTGGGAGGCTGAGATAGGAAGATCCCAGATTCAAGACCAACCTCAGCAACTTAGAAAGACTCAGCAAACTCATGAGATCCTGTCTCAAAAACAGATAAACACAAAAAGAGACTAGGGATGTAACTAGGAGATAGAACACCCTTATGTTCAGTCCCCTCTCTAGTCTTCTCTCCCTCCACCCCCACCCCGACACACCCACATGCCTACCCTAAACAAACAAACAAAAATGCTCAGAAGCTAGGGGTATAGGTCAGATAAGTAATTTTTTAGGGTGAGATGATAAAGACTTTAGAAATAGTTTACTTCTGCTCAGTTCAGCATGTTTTACACCATCCTCTAAAATTCCTTTCCCACAGTAAACTGTCCTCAAAGTAGACTGTGTATGGTGAGACAGAGACCAACCATGGAGTGAATTCCTTCAACACACCCCTTGTCAATCATTTGGCTAATTTTTGTTTGTATATTTTGTGGTACTGGGGATTTAACTCAGAGTTATTCTGCCTTCAAGCTGAGGCTTGCTGTCAACCCAGATCCTCCTGTCTCAGCCTCTCCAGTACTAGGATTACAAGCATGCACTACCATACTCAGCTCATTCTTGTATTTCTAAGCAACCTGTACTATTTTCTTAAATATCATTTTATAATAATTTGGGAGATGAGCACATGTTAATCAAATTAAGAAATTTATGAAGGTAAAAACTTCCCTCTTTTTAAGATTTTAGCTTCTCTACCCAAAGTAGAAATAAAACTCAGTCTGTTCATAAGTTCTGAAGTTCAGGTACATGTCAATGTGATGTAATTTGTCAGCATGGAAATGGACTGTACATATAAGGAAATCACCATGAAAACATAAATGGCATGGTTAGCAGAGTCCTCATTTTGACTCTATTCTAACACTGATGGAGACACACAGAAAGTATTATAAAAGTGTAAACTATCAGTGAGTTTCCTGGCTACTCTTTATGGAATACTTTGGCCATGGAAAGTTCAAGAACCAACTCAATGCCTGTGTGACATCAATGAACTGCAGGAATTCACTGATGGATTATCACATTAATGTGTTATACTTTTTCACACTTCCTTCCACCCAACTAGTATATCATAAAATGCCATTTCTGTTATTACCATATATCATAACCTCCTGAGCCTATTATTATCAATTCTCTTTAGGATTTCGACAGTTATATTCTAGTTTTATCTCCTATTACTCTCCAAAGCTGTCCTGGGACCTAACGAAGCCAGCTTTTTTCCCCGAATAGGCTAATATATAAAAATTATTTTCAATCCCAGCACCAAGCAAAGAACCTGCAAATATTAGATGTCAGAAGGTGAACATCAGTAGTATTTCCGTCTGTTAGAGTCTGAAGGCATTTCTCAAGGTTGGTGCACTTGAATTGGTTTATAGCATCACCCCAGAAGGACAACATTTACTTGTTCCTACTAATGATTCCCATTTTCTCAATAGAATCAACCTGAAATCACCTCATAGCACTAGCAAGGACTGTGTATTTTGTTCCAAATAAAGTAGGGAGCAACTGCAGTGGGACTGGGCGTAGGCACTGAACAATCTCGCACAAATCCTTCTGGTGGCTGTTGATCATAGAAGTGGGGGAGAGAGGAGAATATGTAGGGCCACTGCCTGGAGACCATCAGGATAGGTGACAGCCACTTAAATGAGGGACATCATTAGGGAAATCATGAGTTAAGCTAAGTTGTTGGAGTTAAAACATGTACTGAAGATGGAAATGACAACGTGATGGATTGAATGTGGGGTATGAAGAAAAGAGAATCAAAGATAGGATTTGGTTTTCAGCCTAAGCAAGTGAACACTGTGGCAATATTTACCGAGAGATAACTCTGAAAGGAATATATTTATGCAAGGGCTCTTGAACAAATTGTTCTCTTCTGAGCAGTTAAACTCAAAATGCCTGCTGCATATAAGAGTAGATGCCACTGAAGCCATTAGTGTGCATGAATTTGTGAGTTAGTGTGGACAAACAGTATATGGAGCTATGATGCTGAGTGAGGTTACCTGAGGAAAGGACCACACTAAGGATCAGGTTCCCCACTTAGAAGGTGGGAGGAAAAGCAGCTAATCAATAAATAAGGGGCCCTTGAGGAAGGAACAAGAGAGTCAGAAAAAAAGTGCTCCAAGAACAAAGTACCAAACCCAGTCATTGACAAAATAAGACTGACCCCCCAAATTGACCGAATTTGCTCAAATGGAAGCCAGTAATACCTGACAAAAACAAACTTATAGAAGGGATTTTTCAAATATCTCATTGTAGAGAGTAGGAGATGGGGAAGAAATAAACACTAATCTGATGCCAGGGCTAGACAAGTAGAGCAAAGATTTTTAGAAAATATCATGTATTGCCGGAGGCAGCTGGCCAAAGTACAGGTTCTGAAGAGAGGCGTGAGGATGAAGAATTTTTAATTCTAACGTGGGGGAGCTACCAGCCTACTATCTCTACTGGCTGACCCCTGATTCTGGGTTAATATTTCCTACTGGTCGACGACTACGCCTGGGTCAGTATTCTCTATTGTGCTGACGCTTACTTCTGGGTCAATCTCATCTTTATTGTGCTGATGCCGACGCTGGGTTTCTTTTTCCAGAGGTACTTATACACAGTTACATGTCACTCAACATTCTCGTGCCATCACCACTGGAATACAATACAGACCAATCCAAAGCACATACATTACAGGTAGGTTAATCAGTACCCTCGTGCCATCACTATCTGATCTTCTCCCCAAACCTTGTTGACTCTGGGTGAAAGACAGTCAGCTGAGTCAGAGATATTAATCTAGGGGAAAGCCTTAATGGCTCCCCACAATGTATTTTCTTAATGTTCAGAATACCTGAAAGGTTTTGGAGGCACATGAAAAGAAAACCAGAAGGTTCCAAATCCTACCCTAGAGGTTTGGGTTTGATAAGCCTAAAAATAAGCTGGGCCTGGAGATTTAATTTTAACAAAACTTGGAGGAAGATGTTGCTAGTTCTCCCTAGGGCTCCTTTAGGGTATGGTCTCATAAATGGAAGTTTTAAAAATTTCTGAGGGCTCAATGCAACAACAACAAAAAAATCTATCAATCAAACAAACTTTTCCCTGAAATACCCACAATATATTTTCTACCACAGAGAATCAGGCTCTGGAGCCTACGGACATTCACATGCCATCAGGGAAGGAGACTGTAAACAAAAAGATGTTTACAAAGATAAGTTGTTTTTTTCCCATACTGGATCCAAGAAACTCTTCTAAAAACATGTGCTGATCCTAAAAAGGGACCTTTTGCCACATATAAGAGCCATGAAAATATTTTGAATTTTTTTTTCAGGAGAACATACTTTATGCTTTTATTTATTTGAAATTTGAGAAAATATAGACTCATATGACAAATACATATCAGTGGTTGCATAAAGGCCAAAGTTGTTTTGTTTTTTTTATATTCATTCTTACCTTCCTTCCCTCAAGAAATGGGCAATGTCCTTAAGGGTGAGAAAATTTTGCATCTATATGCTAACATATAAAATCTTGTTTATGTTTTATTTTCAAGCCAGAAAGCATTAGTAGATTCAAGGAATTAAGTATGTTAACATTAAGCTGCAGTTCCCACTTGCAAGTGCTGAACAAAAATCACACTGGAGGAAAGAACATTCCTTGTGGTGTGAGGGACTTCAGAGACTCAGTGGCTATGGCATCTAGGTGGCAATGGGGTGGGTGGTACACAGGCTAGATCACGTTTATGTTCATGAAAATGAAACCTGATGCGAGTTTTTTTTTTAGTTTTCATGAATCTACAGGTTTTCACACATGTGCATGAGATAGTTAAACATTTTCTGATTTGTTTTGGTGAAAAGAGACACTTTGTATTTTTCTACCTTTTTTAAATTTTTAAAAAATTTTTAAATTTTTTTATTGGTGCATTATATTCATGCATCATATTGAGTTAAAAAGCTTGTGTGGACATACATGTACACATCACTTATTTAGCTCCTGCCCAATTCCCACTCCATAAAGAAAGGCAAAGCATGAATTACCACAGCTGATCACCGTGTTTTCTTCTTCCCCCTACCTGTGGTGTCCATGGTAAGATCAATGCTGTATTACAGAGACTACAGGTATCTTAGATACCTACCTCAGGGAATACAAGAAGAAGCCCCTGCAAATACCATCAGCTTCTGAGAAACCTCTCTTGAGGTTGTAATCTGTGATGTACAAGTGCCTCCATACACACAAAGGACAAAAGTATATCATCCATGCAAATTATGAAAGTGAACCTAAAGTTACTAAGAATTCTAAAAGTAGGAAGTTTGAATCTGAAGACTAAATCTGAAAAATCAAAACCAAAAATGTTCTAAGAGAAAACTACCAGAAAGATAAGAGCTGGGGAAAAAGAATAAACTCCAGGCTCAGAGCAAATGTTAAGAATAGGAGCACCATGTATGATTTTTAGTGTGACATTTTCTGGCCATTTCTCCCCCTATATAAATATATGTAGTCAGAGAGGTTGACAATGAATGAAAAAGAACTTTGTTTCACTGAGGATTGCATTTCATCCTAAGGAGGCATTGCTATGAAGCTGTGGTTTGGGATCTGGATCTGTACAGATGTATAGGGGCTAAAGAGACAAGCAGAGCAGAGACTATAGCTCAGTGGTAGAGTAAGTGCTTAGCTCTGTGAGACCCTTGGTATGAGAAAGAAAAAAAAAGAGAGAAAGGAAAGAAAGAAGACAAATCCAAAGCTTGAAATCGCTGTCATGTCTCAGAAGACCTCAAAAACTATTGAGTAGAATTGTACTTCAGTTAATGTTGTCTCAGAGGGCTTGTAACATAACAGGGAGGTCCTTGTATTCCTTCTCAATGTGGCAACCTTAGTGCAGAGAACACTTGAACTAGTCCAACAAGCTCCAGGAAGAAGCCAACTCTACAGAAACACACTTGTCTCTCCCAAGGACTTGGAAATCAATAAGCCAATATAGTTTCCTATACCAAGATCAGGAGTTGTATAATAAACATCAGGGCAAACCTGGACACATCTTCCCTACTTTTAATTATATCTTAGCATGAGAAGGCCAGATGGGAAGTAGATGGGAAGAGAGTAAGAACAAGAACTCACTTTTGGCAAGAGGCCTCTGTCTCCTGAAAGAGAAACCCCATCCAGGGGTTGTATGTTGTTTTCACAAGAATTCTCAGTTTCTAACTTGCAGTTATAGTCAAGCAAGGACATGGGAAAGCGCAACATTGGGAGAATAGGCACTGAGACTAAAGAGCCATTTTCTCCTTCAATTTGGCCTTCAGAGGCTCAGTCTCTGCCTTAGCTGCATCTTTAGAATCAGGATATAAACCACTTCTTGGAGAGTCACACCTACACACTCAATTGCTGATTATCCAGGGAAGATCTCAGCATGTTTTATTTTTTTATTTTTGGTGGTACTGGGGTTCCTGGAAACCCTGATACCTCCGGGCTACTCTCCCAGACCTATTTTTTAAAATATTTTTATTTGGAAACAGGGTCTCTTAAGCCAGCGAGGCTGGCTTCAAACCCATTCAATCCTCCTGTCTCTGTCTCCCAAGCATGGGGATTACAAGCGTGCATCACCATGCCCGGCCTAGCATGGTTTTAGATGATGAAGAGAGAGGACGTATGAATAAGAAGATACTTCAGAAGTATTACCTATGAATGTGTTAGAAATGCCAGCTTTGGCCGGGAGTAGTGGTGCACGCTTGTAATCCCTGTGCTTGGGAGGCAGAGACAGGAGGATCGCATAGTTCGAAGCCTACTGCACTGGCTTAAGAGACCCTGTTTACAAATAAATATAAAAATAAGAAATAGGTCTGAGGTAAAAGGGTTCCATTCCCAGTAAAAGGGTTCCATCCCCAGTACCACCAAAAAAAAAGAAAAGAAAAGAAATGCCAGCTTTGGTTTTTTATTTTTTCCCCCAGAACCATGGATCTCTGGAAGTCAAAAGTCCCAACATCCTATGTTTTCAGCAAGACCTCCAGTTGTTGCCAATATAACTATGCAAAGCTGTGTTCAATATATGATAAACTGAACCACTGCCATTACATTCGTTTCCCCTGTAATAAAAATCAACTCAGTACCAAACACTTTACTTTGTTCCAGATACCAAAGTTAAATGCAATCTGGTTTTTGGCATCTTCCACCCTTGACTCTATAGCTTATTATATGTGAAACAACCTAAGATTTTCCTCAGAAGAGCCCTAAATGTTGTGTGGTATAAAGTGATTACTACTCCTCTGATTAAAAAGAGCTTTTATTGGTGGTAACCTGGAGGGTTGATACAACCTGAAGTAAATAGCACTATTCTTTTATTTGAAAGATAATTAGAAAGCCATTTTGTTCTGGCAGTGAAAGTCTCTTTGATTCAGGAGGAAAGGAGTTTCTTGTCTCTAGAAAGATAAGACAAATTAAATATGTGAAGAAACAGAATTGCGGGGATCAAGAGAAAGTTGCCTTGTGTGAAGACACTTCTAATTCAGAGAGAGACTTGAGTAGCTCAGTGCCAGTTTTTGGCTGGGAGCGAAGCATTGTTGGACTGTGACAACTTGCGACCTCCCATTGTCTGATCACCTGCCGCCCTTTTCTTGGCTCCACCAGGTCTAACAAAAATGGAAACCTTAGCCTCAGTGTAATACCTGTTTCATAGTCACATTCTTCTGATCACTACGATCCACTACAGTGCTTCTCCCCGCGTGATCTTCTGACCCGCATCATTGGGATCAGCTGCAGACTTGTTAGAATGCCAACTTTAGGGCTTGTCCCCAGACCACCATCTTTGAAGGTGAAAAAGCCCAACAACTGAAGTTATTAACAAGTCCTCCAGGTGATTCTGCTCTCACTAAATGTTGAGAACCAGTGTTCAATCATCAGAAAGGAACCTGCAGTCCTTACATTCATTCACTATGCCTGTGCTTCCTCCTCTCCCACATTTAAGATTGACTAGCCATTTGAGGCTATAATTTCATGAGTTACTGTCAAGATTCAGTAAAAAATTACAAAAAGAGGCTCATTTTGAGAGCAGGGAAGGGGAAACATGAAGTAATGCACTTCCTGGTACCCTGTAAAAAATCCAAGTTTAATTAAAATAATGTAAAACCAGCAATTAGTTGCCCTGCTGTGAACCTACATTTGTACTAACCATTGGGGGAGCTTTAAAATAGCATGAGAGCAGTACCCTGGATGACTATGATGCAGATACACCTGGGCTGTTGCTTTTTAGAAAGTATTTTATTGCAAGGGCTGAAGTTGCTAAAACCACTCAAGGAGGAAATGTGTACCTCTGGCATCTGAAGAGACACCTGAGCTCAGGTAGGTGCGTTTTACTGAGATCATCACCCAAGACAGGAACTCTATATACATATTTGGGGTAGCAATGCAGAAAGTTCATTTACCAGTAGATAATAATTTTCCTATTCTAATCCTTATATTTAATGAAAGTCAGGCACACTTTGATAAGGCAAATGTGTCAAATCAATTTGGAAAGGCAATTTACTATGATGAGATCATTAAAGAGTCACCAGGAACATCAGGAAATTTATGCAAATATTTTTTGGGGAATTTGTTCTGAGTATGCAAATGCCACATAATTAGTTATCATGCTTTCCATGCAAAATTAAGTTTGCTGTAATAACGAATCACACTCAAGAATAAGCCTAGTTAACATGAAAAGAACTCTCATTTTTATGATGGAAAGGCTGCAATTTGAGGGTAAACTGCAGGTAAAACTAATCCTAGGCCTCAGTTTTGTTATTAATTCAGTGTACAATAAAACCAACTACAATGAAAATGTGTGAGGGTCCCTGATTCTAGAAGTCACCCCTATTAATGCAATAATTATGAGAAGTAGAAGCAATGCCATATTTTTCTTTTTGGACTAAATTGTTTCAGCTCTCACTGAACAGATAGTCTTTTAGCCTATCATTATTGCAGAACGACTCAGTGCTATCATTTAGTATTTACCAGAAAAACAAGCCATACTTCTGTTTTGGAATCTAAAATTTAACTACAGCTTAGTACCTGCCTGCCTCAGGCTAGCAAACTGGAGAGAATTGGGACTATTAGTGCAGTGGCTTTACTGACTCACTCTGTAAACATTCCCATTAGCAGGTGGACTCTCTGGACCTCCTCTTGCTGGCAAAGTTCTGTATTTGGTATAGTTGCTGTGAAATATGGGAATTAGGCCTAAATTCCTCCTGGCCACTTGAGCTGTAACCATTCCATTTTCAGGGATGAAATATCTCAGATTATGAATTTGTTAGTGCTCACACTAGGAAAGTCCTGGGCAAAGCAGGATGAGTTGGTCACTCTACCATGATGACACTTTCCTTCATGACTCCCTTATTGTTTATCCATTCTTTACCACCGAGTTTCAGTTTTTCTTGGGTGATGTAACTTCCTCACAAAGAATGGGCTCAGCCATCAACTCTAATGCTACCGACTAGCTCTAATGCCAGAAGTTACTTGTTCCCACCCTCTAACTTCTAGGAAACCCAATCACTGACCCTGGGCTTTCTCTGTCCCACTTGGGTGGCCTGCAATAAAAATATTATCATTTGCCTGAATATTCACTCTGAAGGTTCCAAATGTTGCCATCATTTCTCTGTAGCATAACCACATTGCCATCTCCCCATCCTGATGCTGTGATTAGAAATTATATATATATATATATATATATATATATATATATATATATATAGAGAGAGAGAGAGAGAGAAAGGGATTTAGAAAATAGCTTTCTTTTCTTTTTTTTTTTTGGTGGTACTAGGGTTCCTGGAAGCCCTTCTACCTCTGGGCTACACTCCCAGACCTATTTTTATACTTTTTAATTTTTGGAAACAGGGTCTCTTAAGCCAGCAAAGCTGGCTTTGAACCTGCGCTATCCTACTGTCTCCGCCTCCCAAGAGCAGGATTACAAGCGTGCGCCACCACATCTGGCCACAACTATGTTTTAGAATGACAAAATTACAAACATAGTAGAGACATCTGGTATGAATAAAAGCGGGAAAGAACAACAATCTTAGCTGCCCATAGATGTGAAAGCCTAGGTTTCTGATGAACCTGGCTATTAAAGACACCTGTCTTCTTTATAACCAGATCATATTTTTACTACATCCCAAGCTTGATAATGAAATATCCCCTCGTCATATACCTGTTGGAATCTTTGCCTTACTCTCCTACTTCAACCACAACAGATGGATGATAACTAGAGTAAGACTCAATTACAAAACAAAATATTTAACTTGCTGCAATTGGTCACTACTGCCTTCTCAACTTTACCTTAGCCTAATATTAAAATTAATTAGCTAAAATCTTAAATATTAAATGTGTTCTTTTATCAGGGCCTCCCATGAGGCAAGGCCGCTGCTTGAGCCAGCGAGGTCTGGATCAGTCAACCGGGTAGCCAGGTCACTACTGGGGCCGTCAAGAGCGGGATCAGTACTTGCAACACGGCATGAACAGAGAAATATCGCAGAAAATATAAATCAGATGCTTCCCCTAATCAGCAAAAGCTAGGAGGAAAGGGGCAACAGGAAGAGGTCGAGCTATAGAAAGGGCCCTATAGTGAAGCAACTAAGGTGACCAATCAGAGTGTATGGAATAGGGAAGGATGGAGCCTCTTTAAAACGCAGGAGGTACATAAACAAATGTATCAAAGTTAATCACCAAACAAGCATGGGATTGAGGGAGGAGGAGGGAATGGGATGGGGGCTACATGAGGGCTAATTGGATGATGTGTGCTTGTATATCCTCTCAAGTCTTGTATTCCAATGTGATATATTATTACAATGCACCAATTAAAAAATAAAATAAAATAAAATAAATGTGTTCTTTCAACTGATTCTGTACATATAATTACTTCTATAAAATTTGCATGTGGATGTAGTTTCTTTAATAAAGCAAAACTTTGTTTCATGTGATTTTGCAAAGTGAATATCATGCCCTGATTCCTCATTTTTGTAAGGCTTATATGTGTATATATATAAATATATTTGTTTATGCATACACAAATACAGGCACACATATATACATACACAATATTTGCTTAGCAGAAAGTCAATAGATTTGATTAAATAGACATAACTCATCTAGTCTGTAAATATACCAGGAAAGTCATCAAATATTTTAGTACCACTATACAAATGATACTCAAAGACACTACTATTAGACTTAGAGAATGGGGAAAAAGTAGATTTGGGATGGTTACAACATGGTAAATTACGCAGACAGCTTAAGATACCATCCTAACTGTGACAGAGATCTAGAGCCCACCTTAAAACAACAACAACACACACAAAACACTATTTAAAAACTGAGCTTGTGGGAAAATAATCATCAGTTTATACATTACATAATTTATTTTCAACACATGTCATAAAATTTGCTTAATTATATTTTACAATATGCCAGTAAAGCAAGTGTTTCCATCTCCATTTTACTGAAAAGAAACCTGCTCAGCGCTGAAGTTTTTGAGTGGGTCGTTGAAAACAAAATGTTACATTAAGCCACTTGAAATGCAAATTAAAAACTTACCTTCTTTCCCATTAGTTATCAATGCCCAGACAGAATATTTTCTAAAGAGCTGCATCTTCGAATCTGTCCTGGATAAAATCCTAGGACTCGTGCAAGCTAAGAGGACCTGGACTCCTCTCCACTGCTCCCTCACCTATGAGCTGGGAAGGTGGGGTCGGATCTCTGGTTGGTGAACATGAACATGAACCAAGGTCACGTGGAGGGCTTGGGCTTGTTAAAACAGATCACTGGCCCCATTCTCTGATTTAGTACATCTGGGAAGATTCCTGAGACTGTACTTCCCACATCATGGTAATGCTGAGGCTTCTTGTCAAGGGACCCCCTTCAGAACCCCACTTGGAGCATCTTTAAGATTTCTCAACTGAGCACGGTGGTACACACTGGTAATCCTAGTACTTGGGAGGTTGAGACTGAAGGATCGCAGGTTCAAAGACAGCCTCAGCAAGTAGTGAGACTCATGAACCTAGCAAAACCCTGTTTCAATATCAAATAGAGCTGGGGTATAGCTCAGAGATAGAATGACCTAGGTTTAATCTCCAGAGCCACACACACACACAAAAAAATAAAAAGATATCTAGATTTTGAGTACCTTGGAAAAAAGAATATTCATACATGTGCACCCACTTCAAGTAAGTATTTATCTATCCATTCTTCTACTCATTCATTCAACAAATATATGGTGAACATTTATTACCCAGTGTATTTTCAAATAGTTCCCAGTTTGGCTAAAAGTAGGAGAATGATTTAACAAGATACTTTATATAATTTATAGGTATTTGATTTTAACTCCATTTCTGTGATCATGTAAAACTGGGAAAATGTAATTAAGTTAGCAAAAGCGAAATTATTAATATCATGTCTAGAACAAAGGAAGAACTCAGTGCACATCAGCTACATGGATTGTCCACATGTATCACATCTCCCTTTCACCTCACACTTTCATTACAACTGAGAACATCTTCCCCACTGCATCATTTTGGGGTCTTCTCCTTATCTTGCTCATGAAGGTAGCAAGGACTAGATCAAGAGAATGCTGAAGCAGAGGCATGTGGGGTTAAAAAGAAAGCAAGAGGCTAGGCACAATGATGCGTGCCTATAATCCCAGTATTTGGGAGTCTGCATAGGAGAATCACAGGTTGGAGGCCAGCCTCAGCAACTTAGCAAGAACCTTAGCAACCTAACAAGACTGTTTCCAAATAAGAAATAAAAAAGGGCTAGAGGGTAGCTTGGAGCTAGAATGCCCTGGGCTCAATGTCCCATCACACACACACACACACACACACACACACACACACACACACACAGAGGATGACTGTACAGTGTACAACTTATTCCTAAGAGGAGTTACCCAGTTAAAAGCAAACCTTGCCCTTCATGGCGTTCACTTTATTGGCCACCTGCATTAAAGCTAACGCTTCATGTCATTTCATGTGGGGAAAGGGGTGCAGGAAGAATCTGACAGAGGCCGAAGTTAAACTTCCTCAGCCCCAATCACATTTTTATAGGGCTCATGCATCCATCATCAATCAATCAATCCTTAGTGCTTTTCTACAAGACCAGACAGAGCCTTTGGCTGAGCTCAGCTTCTCAGTGTGAGAAGTGTTTGTCCCACTTTGAGACTGCCACCAAAAACTTGAAATTATGCCCAAAGGCCCTCCCCAAATTTCCTCTGGAGACAGCACAAAGTGCTAAAACTACCTGTACTTACATATATTCTTTGAGCCCACAAGATTTCCAAACTAGGATCAAAGTTTAAGAAGACAACTTTAAAAAGAAGCAAAATGTGGAGCACCTGAAGCTTCTCTTACAAACATCCCTGTGCAAGCTAGAAATGGGCAGAGAACACCCCAGGCCTGCTGTGCAAACAGCTCCTCTCCACCTCAGTGAAGGCTTGGGAGAGCAAGGAAGAAAGGCCCGCCTTGGTGAGGCAGGGACCTCAGCAGCAGTTTCAGTTTCTCTGAAGCTGATTTTGTCTCTTTTAAGACCAAACTCATTTAGAAAATCTTCTAAAGATATTTACTTGGAATTGCACACATTTTTAAAAACATTTCAAAGCTTCACAGCCAGCTGAGTACAACTGGAACAACCAGAAAAGCTTCTGGAAACACTGAGGTTCTCTGTACCCCCTTTGGTTGTGCTGCTAGGAGGTGTTCTGAGAGGCAATGTGGGAGGGTGTGGAGAGGGATTTCCAGAATTTCTTGCATGTCACTAAGATGATCTGAATCATTATTAAGACCTGAATTTAGCCACATAAATGTAACTTATTACAGAGTCACATATGAACCTCAATTGTAATCAAGTAGGGGAAAAAGTACTCATTTTAAAGCACATACTGCATGTCAAGCAATTTGCAAAATCACTCCTTTAATTATTCACTCAGCAAACTGCTGGAGCAGGTGTTGTGTGTTGTGCTAGGGACTACTGTATAGAACAGTGATGAAAACAGGCCAGGACCCCTTCCATCACTGCCACACTTTACAACTACCAGGGACAGAGGGATGCACTGTTATCTGACCTTATACATGCATAATGGTAAGCTTCACCATGAAAGACACTTTACCAACTATATTCAGCTCAGGAGGGAGAAAGCCAGAGACATTTAATCTAGGGCTCTGTCTGCAAAGTGTGTACTCTAGCCATTGGTGAAGGATGGATCCTAATATTAGCTTGTGAAGATGGCATTTATACATCCTCCCAGGTGTCTACATATGCCTGAGAACAGGTACTCCTCTAATAGAAACTGGCTTTCTTTCATAGTGTAGAGCCTTTGACATAATGTTTCCCGAGGGATTTTCAGGAACTGTAACTCACTTTTATTATTTCAACCCTTGCTTTCCCTAAGCACTGCGTCCTCAGTTTCTAGTGTACAGCTGTATACTGGTTTAAGAGGTACTGCTTTGCTCAAGGTTATTGGTGAATGAAGGTCCTGACATTCATTACGTGGGAATACTTCGAGTCCTCTTCTCTGGGGCTCTCCTTCCTCCTTCGCTCTCTGGTGCAGTCTGTCTGTCTCTTTCTCTCTCTTTTCCTAGGTAGAGTATGTGCCTTGAATGAGAGCCAGTTAGCACGTCATATTCACCTGGAGATGTCCACGGACTCGAGATGAGCATGGAATCCAATCAGAGGTGATGAGCAGGGTAACATGCAGTGGCCTCTCCCCTGCCTTGGCCTACCAGCTTGGGCATCTGACCCAATCACGTGTTGCTTTTGACTACCTTTGCCCCATAAAAAATGCTAAAAATGTGTGCTTTGTCCTGATTTCATCAACTAAAGAAATTGCTGATGGTATGTGTTAGAATTGGTCAAGATGAAACCACATACAGGGACCCAGCAATCACAATAAGTACATACAACCATGCAGCTCCCCCTCCTGAACTTGTCCTGGCTGCTGGACCACTTTAGGGATAGATTGCTCAGCATTTCTGGAAAAGGGACAGCAGCTACTCAAGAAACCCTGAGTTGAAAAACCACAAAGCCTGCCTAGAGCTGGTCAATGGGCAGTATGGACGATAGTCCTACAACAGCAGATGGCAGCTCTACCTTCCCTGAGGGACATTTTCCATCTCATTATTGAAAATACTTTTCAGAAACCTGGGATTCTGGGCGTTATGATTATTAACATGAAGAATCCCATCATCCCATGCTCCCACTTCTGCTGCCCTCTGCTACATTTCTACTGACCTATCTGAGGTCCATGGCAGGATTTACGATGACTCACTCTTTATTCCTCTTTCTGCCTAAAGTCAGCAAGGTCCTCACTGCTCAAAGCGAAGTTCATACACCCCAGTGCGAACATCTCCAGGGAGCTGGTTAGAAATGCACAGTCCCAGTTTCACCTCAGACCTGCTGAAGCTGGCCGGAACCTGTCCCAACAAGTGTCCAATCAATCCTGCTGCTGCAGGCCTGGGAACCATATCATGAGTAGCAAAGGTTTAGACTCTCGTGTTTCCTAGGGAGCTTCTTAAACATACCTAATTCTGGGCACTATCCCAAACCCTCTGAGTCAGAATCTCCAAAGAGGGGACTTGAGTATTTACCAGGCCACCCAGGGGATTCTTAAGGAATGGTGAATGCCAGGAACACTGAGAATTGAATCAAGAGTGCCAGGCCACGCTGCGGCTGCCTGCTCTTATCTTGCCTGGGTTTGTTGCTCAACAGATGGACACCCACTGCTCTTCCCACTGGGGCTATCCCCCCATTCTTTTCCTCCCAAAGGCATTCTACCAAATGCTGTGTCCTCGGCATCTGGAATTGTTTTCTTTTCTTTTTTTTTTTTTTTAACATTCTGTCCATATTGTTAGGTAAGAGCAGACCTCAGAAGGATTTAAATCCTAATCCTAAGTAAGGATGCTTGGTAATTCTATTTAATGTTCTCAGCATTTTAAAGACAAATGTAGATTCATGGACTGGATGTTCTTTAGAATGCAGACCCAAGATACTGATTAGTCTGAGTAAAAAGCATATTTTTTAAAGATTCATAATATGCAAGAATGGTATTAATGGTATTAATAATGAAAATGATAACACTGTCTAGGATCTAGGAAAACAGCCAGCCTTTCTTAAGATGTGCACACACGGACACACACACACACACACACACACACATACGTGCACACACACTTTTATTGGTCATTTTAAATATACATCATGGTGAGGTTCAAAGTGATACAAACATGTTTCCCTCTGGATTCCCCCCAATATGTACTAGTGAGAGCGTTAGTGATATCTTCATATATGAACATAGCATTATTCGAACAGTTTCCTTTGTCAGTTTTCTTTTTTCCTCTCTCCACCTCTCTCCGCCATTCCTCTTCCCCTATTCTACTGGCAAGTGCAGTTAATATAATTGCCTGAAATTTTTAGGGCCTTTGAAAAAGTGTTCAATTTTTCCCCCTTTCTTAAGCCTTGGATTCTTCCTAAAAACAAGGAAATTATTAACCAAAGGGCTTTTCTTGTTTGTGTAAAAGTGAACATGTAGACCAATTATTTTCACTCGGGGGAGGGATGTGACTTTGTACCCTAGGAATCCTTTGTACCCCAGGTTGATTGTCCTACCTGGAATAAAGGAGTGGTAGTTCCAGATCTCAGGGAAAAGCCAGGGACACTGCTAAATATCCTAGGATGTCAAAAACAGCCCCCAGAGTGGAGAATTATCCAGCCTCCAAAACTGTCCAGGTTAAATAATTCTGATACAGACCAAGCACCACCCACATCTTCAGCACTCAGTGATGACCAGCCTGCCCTCCACCTACCCCCACCAGACCCAAGGCAATATGTGAAACAATATTTTGCACTCTCCAAAGATATATTCTTGTCATCACAACATGCTGCTTCCGGCCGCCCAACAGAACATGCTCATCTTCTCATGCTGATTTACAGCAGAGGCTGCAAATTGCAAATCCTAGTTTCACTTCCCGAACTCATTGAATACTTGCTCTCATTATACCAGCTTCAGGTGGATTCTCAAGGGTTGAGACTTAGAGGAACAGAAAATGCACAATACACAGAACATCAGGATTTGAATCTGTATTGGTGTAAATGGAGCACCTGAGCTCTTATGAGAACCGAGATATTTTAAACAGTATATTTTAAGAAAAAAAGCTCAAGACATGAACTACACAAGCAGAATGAGAAGTAATTTCCAAATGACTAACAATTTCTGACTCATCCTGACACCAGATATGATTTCTGGGGTCTTTGTGGCCTGGGCAGTCCTTGACATACATGTCTAATATTTAAGTGAATTAAAAGTGAACACATAATAGGAACATGAAAAACCAAGACCCTGTGAACTTGAGTATGATGCATTGGTAACAAGGAGTAAAAGAAACTAACACATCCAGTCAACGAGGTCTACAGATCCATCGACAAACACATATGTGTATATGTGTGTGTGTGTGTGTGTGTGTGTGTGTAGACTAGATGCACTGCCTCATGTTTAATTTAAAATTATCTTACATTTCAACCTCAGATGAGTAGTTCTAAAATATCATTAAATGATGGAAACTTTTACAAGAAAGAAAAACTTATAGTAATCCCAATATGAGAATTTTCTTCCCTTAGGGTATCCATACTCTTAGAACAAATGATTAAATACACCCTTTATGTGGAAATACCCTGTAGTTACTATGAACCTCTTATTATAAAGAAAAAGAGAGAGAATAAAAAGGAATTTGTTTTAGGAAAGCCTTTGGAGTCTTCTTTAACTGTTTCCTTTACCCATTATATACCAGTCCTTAATTGTTCTCCATTAAATTTTCAGAAGGTACAGTCACATTTTCCACTACATATCTGAAGGAGCGTGAGAAGGGGGCCACGTGGCTGTTCCCAATATGTGGGCTTTGCTGACAAGGATCCATCAGCCTTCGTTCTGCCTTCCTACCTAACTTCATTAGCTTCCATAACCTCATAGTGCACACATCTGAGGGTTGACAGGGACAAGGGAAAGCCTGGGGACCGACACAGGGATGATGGGCAAGGAAGGAGGGGCAGGAAAATAAAAAGGAAGCAGTAGGCATGCCTTGCATACACTTCATGCTTGCAGGTGACCTGGGAAACGAAGAAGAAAAGAGCGTTATGCTGAGGGGCTGCAGGTAGAATTTTCCTACCTGACACAGTCAGTTTTAACAAAGACCAGCCAAGCGTTAAGAAAGAAAAAGAAAAAACCGACAAAAGAGGGGGTGATAACAAGGCAGAGGGTTGATGGACTGAAAGGAGGAAGGGCTGGCTGACCAACTGCACTGAATATAAACCCACAGGAGGAGGAATGTTTGCATGCTGGCACTTTGAGTTATTAATTAGTTTAGTAATTTACTCATCATATCTAATGCTGGGGCAGATTATGTACATTTTGTAACTCTTGATGTCTTGACAATTTTGGAAACACTAAAGATGACAAAGGACCCCTACACACTACTCCAAATATGAAAAAATTGGAGTGGCCACCCAAAGCCACTGTTTTATCCAGCTTCATGAAATCACTTGTGGAGTCTTTTGAATCTGAGTTTGTAAAGTGTTTTCCAGATAATGTTGAAGCAGTGACCTTTGACCCAAGTGATCAGTGGCTAACATACTATGAAAAACACAGAAGGTGGAACACTAGGCATTGTTTTTCAGATTAGGGAGGAAAATTAGGCAAGAAAGCAAGTTTTCTTACCCTTATTAAATGTCCCATTAATTAATTAAATGAATAGTACACGTTGTGGCGAGCATATAATAAAGTACTTATTAACTTCACTTGATGTATGATTTTTCTCTATCATATGGTGGCACTAAAAATTATTGAAAATATGCTCTGCTCATTTACAAATTCATTTGATACAACATACACACACATACCTGTACTAGTATTGGAAAGAGATTTTAAAATGTATTAATGTGCCAGGCATGGTGGCTCACGCTTGTAATCCCCACACTTGGGAGGCAGAGACAGGAGAATTGCACAGGTTCGAAGCCAGCCACGCGCGCTGGCTTAGGAGACCCTGTTTCCAAATAAAAAAATGTAAAAATAGGTCTGGGAGTGTAGCCCGGAGATAGAAGGGCTTCCAGGAACCCCAATACCATAAAAAAATTGAATTGTATTAATGTATCTGTATTGGAAATATTTCCAATTTTAAAAATATATCTTTTATACTAAGAAAGTCAGGGCTAGCAGAAAAGAGGGACTTGTAATTTACATTTCTAAAGAAAAGGAGAGAAAGCTGGAGCCAGAGATGGGAGGAAATCCCAGATCCTGGAGAAACAATTTCATACATCTTGGGGGATGAAACAAAAGGTGTTCAGAGATGAGATGGGGCAGTCCCCCTCCCCCTTCTGGGGCAAATCCACCTGGAGACAGCAGAGAAACAGATGGGGCTAGAGGTATGGATGGGGCTAGAGATATGAGCTAACATATCTGTAGATCAAAGGACCTTCTGGGGACTTGGGCAGGATAAAGATACTCAGTAAACTGGAGTTCTTTGGCATTTTCATTTGAATTGCCCCCCTGGGCCCGCTGGGCACAGGCCTGTAATTATCTCCTGTATTTCTATCTTTCTAATAAACTTCTTTAAATCTTCAGCAACTGTCCAAGCTATGCATATTTATTCTTAGTTTAGGACAATAATCCACGGGTTTTTTCCTGTTTTTGGTCGTTTTGGGTTTTGTTATGGGTTGGGGGTAATTGTGTCCAGGACCCTAGCAGGGGTTCCCGGGAAACAGTTTCCCCAAACCATATTCTCCCAATCCGTAACAATACCAATGAGGCATGTGCTATTATTTTTCTTATTTTATTTTTTGCATTACTGGGGTTGCAACTCAGTGGCATTCTACCTCCAAGCTACACTCTCAGCCCTACTTTTTTATTCTTTATTTTGAAACAGGTCTCACTGGGTTGCAAGGGGCCTCACTAAGAAGCTGAGGCTGTCCGCAAACCACAATCCTCCTGTCTCAGCCTCCCAATGCTAGGATTACAGGCATGTGCCACCACACCCAATTTATTTTTATGGATGAGAAAACTCTTGGTAAATGAATGAGAGTATTGTGTGCGTGCGTGTGCGTGCGTGTGTGTGTGTGTGTGTGTGTGTGTGTGTAGGTAAAAATACAGATATTCTAGTTGTCCCTGATACATATTTTTTCCACTATAATCAATATTCTTGTGCTGTTCCAATTAAGACTTTTATCAGTTCTTGGGCTGGATGTAAATATTTATGCTCCTTTTCTTTTGATGGAAGGAAGTAGTAATTTGAGACACCTTTGTAGAGACTGTAAAAAATGAATTGCAAACAATCAACAGATTCCTCTAAAGTTCTACATTAATGACTAAATAACATCTGATGACTTACTCAGCAACTCAAAGACAATTAAACATAACTAAATCCATCAATTAGCATTTTCATCTTCTTTCCTGACAGAGCTTAATGGCATCTGCATAAGGCAACTTTCAGCTCAGAGCTCTTTGACATTTTCTCTCTCCTCCTGTGCATCTCTCCCGTTGCTCCTGTTATGACCAAGTGAGGAGCGTGTTCTGGTCTGTGGTGGCAAATGCATCACCTGCTGTTGAAAGCAGAGCAATTATAGTGTCCTCGCTAAATCCTGGGGATGGCTTGGGTCCTGCTTTCCCACTTAAGTGCATAAACAGCCAACCCAGGGTGGGTTTTAAGTGGCTGAACCTTAGCAACAGCAGCTGGGGTGCAGGTTGATGTCACCTGTGATGCCCATTAAAGGTGTGGAAAGCTGCCAGACAAGCCACCTTCTGGTAATCAGAACTCCTCTGTCAAGGAACACAGCACATTCCCACATGCAAAGTGAAGACAATGAGTGCAAAGACAAAACACAGTGACTTTCCTGTCCTGGTCACTTTGTTTGAGGATACTGACCCAGGCATGTTGGGCTACTTCTCAGATGAGTTTCCAACTCATAGGAATGGATGCGATTTCCACAACTGTCACTCATTCCTGGTCTCTCTCTCCCAGGCAGCTATGTTTGGCTCATGTGTCAAGTGTTGACCCCCATCTAACACCATCATCTCTGAATAGTCAGGAAAGAAGATTTCAGGTGATGAAAGAAAGTATATCCTCAGGGCAACTTCAGAATATCACCTTGGAACTTAGCATCCAATGGTGACATCTTAATTGTTCCTAAGTTTTGGAGTTAAGTTCTTTTTCAATATAACGTGTCCTCTTGAGTTATTTTTTAATGCACTTTTGTCTCACTGTGCAAAAGAAATTGTATAACATCACCCAGGAAACAAATGAAGCAACCCATTTTAACCAAATATGAGGAGACTATTAACCAGAATTCAACTACCTAATGCATTTATTAACCAGAATCAGGTTGAACACCCCATCTTTAGAATAAAAAATCAATGCTCAAGAGCATATGATCATTTAGCCAAAACAACAACAACAAATTTCTGTGTCTTTATTTGTCTTACTTTTCCAGTTTCTATCTAGTTTCTTATACAGAGAATGGATTTGGGGGATACTGGCAATGAGTCAATAATCACACAGTCGCATATAAAGATATCACTATTGTTGTGTGAATATATCACTATAAGTCTATTATGTGTATTTAAAATCCATCAATACATTTCTAAAATATATCAGCAGCATGCTAGTGCTTAAGGTTGAAATATTTTAGAAAATCTTTACACTGTACTGAACAAAACTAAGGATTTTGGAGTTAAACAGAAATTTATATTCACCTCTATGGCCCTGGCATCTAGTACTCTGGAGGGAAAAGTTGAAGTGCTTCCTTTATCTAGCTACTGATTGTACTTCTGGGGGAGAGCTGTGACTCAAGGTAGGAGGCTAAATGATTTGCTCAGAGGGTGACAGCAAGTCAATACCCAGTGCAGATGGACTCGGGAGTTGTGGGCTGAGCACCCCATGAGTAAATCCATCATCGTAGAGTCATGCCACTTGACATCACTTCTTTCAAAGGTTTTCTTTCCAGGGAAATTTCTGGTTTTAAAGAAACATAACTTTTACTACCCAGAAATGAGGCTCCTTGCCACCTCTTTTTTTGTTTTTTAATATGGAAGAACCTCACATTTGTTATTGGTTCGCTAAATTTTCCTCTCATGTTCTCTGGCAGAATGGATGCAAAGGCTCAACAAATTAAGTCTTTCCAGACTTAACTCAGAAAGTGTGATTTCTATTACTCTGACTAGCAGCTCCAAGAATTTTATAGGCAATCGGTGGGTAATTCATTTCAGAGTCACTGTAGGCAAAAAAAGCAGGGGATGATAACATTTAGATGTTTAGGCACTTTCATTTTTTTCTTTTTCAGATAAATCCCAGGGTCTTGGAGTTTGGAGAGGCTCATTAGTCAGTACATGGTACACTGGAAGAGCAAAGTCTGGAGTTATCCAGGGATGAATTTGAAGCCCTGCTCCAGGCCTTCAATACATTACCAATAAACATTAATGCTCTCTCCTTCCTTGGGAAGGCCAAGCCCTTGATAAACTCAACAAATATAATGTAGAAGTGAAATCATGCAGAAATATCAAGTGGTAGCTGGGATGGTGGCACAGGCCTGTAATCCCAATACTTGAGAGACTGAGACAGGATGATAGTAGGTTTGATGCTGGTCTCTGTAATTTAGTGAGAACCTCACCAATTTAGTGAGACTGTGTTTCAAAAATTATTAAAAATACTTGGGGGTATAGCTCAGAGGTGGAATTCTTATGTGTTTATTGTCCAATACCAACAATAAATAAATAAATATCTAGTGGTCATCCATTTTTACCACAATAGCCCACATCAGCCACACTCTGTCATCTCTTCAATACCTGTTGGGTCAGCAGTAGATCTGGGAGTGGTAGCCACCTACCTTCTTCCCATTCAACACTTTCTGGGTGTGAGGAGTCCTGACAGCCAGTCAACTGAATTGCTAGACACCATGCTACAAGCCTGTCTTGTTACAGAAAACTTCTTTTTTTTTTTTTTTTTTTTTTTTGGTGGTACTGGGGTTTCTGGAAGCCCTTCTACCTCCGGGCTACACTCCCAGACCTATTTTTACATTTTTATTTGGAAACAGGGTCTCCTAAGCCAGCGCACGGCTGGCTTCGAACCTGCGCGATCCTCCTGTTTCTGCCTCCCAAGCGCGGGGATTACAAGCGTGCGCCACCATGCCCAGCCTACAGAAAACTTCTGAAATCCCCGTTCTCTTCAACTATACAC
>NC_137787.1:101087862-101105362 GCF_963383645.1 Muscardinus avellanarius | reverse complement strand
CCCAGATCCCTGGATCTCTGTTGTTTATCCTCTCTGCCTAGAAGGATACCCACAATGTTCCTGGTTGAACAAGACACTCAAACCAACTTAAGCAGGTGATGGGGAGTTATAAGTTCACATAATCATGAAACAGGTAAACTGAAATGGACCCACAGGGAGAGACAGTTAATAAATAGAGATCTGAAAACATCACAAGTTTTTTCAAGCTTTCTTCTTGGGTGAAAGGTAAACAACATTCAATGGATGCCTATAAGAGATTAGACATACTATTAGACTGTCACCGCCTGAGGAACTTACACAATGTGCCGATGTGTGATTAATGAGTAGACTCTTGGCCAAAGAGGAACATGCTGACCTCTGTGTATGTGGTGGTCACCATGAAATTTAGTTGGCATGAGATTTGATCTTCAAGGAAGTTTGTAAACATTTGTCAAATCAGCAAAATCCAACAATGGATTCCTTACACCTCCACCCTGAAAATCAGACATATCAGAAAGCTCAAACCTGAGCATGTCACTCATCTTCTCTTTTTTGAGTGGTGAGGGGTGCCTATATACCCTCTGAGTGTCAATTCTTTTTTGAACAGTGAGGGGTGCCCACATACCTTCTGAGTGCTATCCTCCAATAAACCTTAGTCTGTGCCTTACTTACTGGCACATTCTACAATTTTTTCTGCAATGAATTTAAGATTCTGGATTGTACCCAGTTGAGATCCCCTTCACTTAAAACCTCCTTGGACCCCCTCTGGTGACAAGCCACTAGAAGGTGGCATTTACCTCAGAAAAAATAAATGCAACACCAGGCATAGTGATATATGCTTATAATCCCAGCATTTGGGAGGCTGAGACAGGAGGATCACGGTTCACAGACAGCCTCAGCTACTTAGTGAGGCCCTTTGCAACTCAGTAAGACCCTGTTTCAAAATAAAGAATAAAGCCAGCTGTGTTGGCGCACGCTTGTAACCTCTGCACTTGGGAGGTGGAGACCGGAGGATCACGCAGGTTCGAAGCCAGCTGCGCTGGCTTAAAAGAGACTCTGTTTTCAAAGATTAAAAAGTATAAAATAGGTCTTGGAGTGTAGCCAAGGGTTTCCAGAAACCCCAGTACCACCCAAAACAAAAACAAAATGAAGAATAAAAATGGGGCTGAGGGGTGTAGTTTGGAGATAGAATGCCCCTGGGTTCTACCCCCAGTACTGCAAAAAAAAAAGAGAGAGAGAGAAGAAGAAGAAGAAGAAGAAGAAGAAGAAGAAGAAGAAGAAGAAGAAGAAGAAGAAGAAGAAGAAGAAGAAGAAGAAGAAGAGGAGAAAAGAAAAAGGAAGGAAGGAAGGAAAGAAAGAAAGGAGAAAAAGAAAGAAAGAAAAGAAAAGAAACAATGGATGCAGAGACTAGAATGTAGGCAGAATCTGCCATCTACCCCATTTCTTACTTCTGCTGTCTTTAAACACTGGCTGCATGATATGGCCCCTAAAGCTAGTGTGTGCTGGAAGCTCAGTACCTATTGTGAGAGTTTTGAGGTAGTGTTGCTTTTAAGAGGTGGGACCTAGTGGTAGGTAATTAGGTCATGGAAGCTCCATTCTCACGAAAGAATTAATGTACTATCATAGAAGTGCATCATATATCACAGGACTGGACTAGTTTCCAAGAGAACAGTTTGAGATAAGCAAAGGTGGTACCTCCCTTGAATTCTTCTTCTATATGAGCCACTCACCACTCTCATACTTGTGTTCACCATTATGATGCCTTCCACCACAAGGCTGTCAGCAAAGCAGATGAAAATGCCACGCTCTTGAACTTGCAGATCTCTGAACTAAGAAAAGCTCCTTTCTTTAGAAATCTCCCAGGTTTGGGTATTTTGTTATAGCTGCAGAAAATGGCCTAAGATATTTCGCCTTCACTCTCTAATGTCAGAGACCATGGCCACCAGTAGTCCTGAGAGTTCTAGTGAGTATATTTTAACACTTACTTTAAAACTCCTTAACTTTCTACCAAAGTAGATAATTTTATGTCCAAGCTAATTAGTATTAGAGAAGAGACACCGAAGCTTATAGCTTCTTTAAAAGCACTTGTTATGCTTTCTTTTCTTGCCCTATTTTGACATGTAGGGGACAAGGGAAAGTAGAAACAGGAATATAGATCTTATTAGTGACAATCAGGTTTCGCTACTAAATGCATAATGTAAAAATTTCAGTTTTAAAAGCTTTAGGATTTCAGAATGATTGTTGAGAGAGGTATGGAAAGTGATAACTAAATGCCTGGACAGATGGTTCCCAGTGTTTGAGACCCTCTTGAATTGAAGCTGAGGTCTGTGATCGGCTGAGCTTGTATGATTGTGCCTATGTCCTACATTCCCACCCCACCATGCCCCCCCCCGTCGGGAACACCACAAACAGCCCTTGATCAGCACTTGCTGCCCCTCTGCTACCATCTTTCTAAGTGCTTACTTCCAAAAAGGAAGCTCCACTTAACAATGGCCCATCATCTCCTTGTAGGGGACTGACTATCAGTGCCATGATATCCCCATGTTAGTTCGCTTTTCATTCCTATCACAAAATTCCTGAGAAGATCAACTCAAAAAGGAAAATTTTATTTTGGCTCAGTTTTAGAGGTTTCAGTCCATGGTCACCTCCCTCCATTGTTTCTGGGCCTGTGGTGAGGCAAAACATCATGGGTGGAAGCAGGTTGTGGTGAAGAGAGTCTCACCTCCTAGTAGCTAGGAGAGAGGGAGGGAGGGAGAGAAAGAGAGAAAGAGAGTTCTCACTTTTATTACTAAACGCCTCCCTCAAACCTGTCATAGTATGAATTCATCACTAGATAATCCACTGATGGGACGAGAGTCCTTGTGATCTAGTCACCTCTCAAATGCCTCACCTCTGAGCACTGTTGTCTTGAGGACAACACAGTCAACACAAAAGCTTTTAGAGAAAATTTCAGATCCAAACTCTAATAGCCCCCAACCTCAGGTCTGTCTTCTCTAAAGATCCCCTGATCAAATCCAATTTCCCACCTGCTTAAACTCTTGCTTACCCTTTGGCATTACGATTTACCACACCCTTTCACAATCTGGATTTTATTTTATACATTCCATTCTCCAAACACCATCTTTTATCTCTCTAGCTTGTTCTTTCTGTACTCTGATACCAAAGGTTCCTAGGACACATTGGAATCCTTGGGCCAGCCCCCACTTCTTTGTCTAGTTGTACCCTAACTTTCTCAGTAGCTTCCATGTTTCATTATTATAATCGGTCTCTCAGAGACACAACCAACTCCTTTGCTCCTCTTGTCCTCTGTCATACTGCACTGGAAGAAAACCCAGTGCTGATTAAAATTCAACTTTCTACCTTTTTCACCCCCACGCAGCTTAAAGTGGCCAGAGAGAAAGCATGCAGCTAGGATGACTTGTCTCCGTTTAAATTCATGACAGAAACCTCCAGTGGGCCTGTTGCTTTCTGTCACTCCCACCAGTCAGTTCACACCCCTGCACCAGGATGAGTAATTCACGCCTTCTCTCTTCTCAAGCTGCCCACCCCCTTCCTGGCCCTACTCTCAGCTGAAGACCTTGCCTTTTATCTCACTGAGAAAATAGAAACAACCAGAAGAAAACTTTCTTCTGCTTCCTCCCCTGTGCTGTCCTCACCCTCTCCTGCTCACTCCTTTGCTCCCTGTCATCATCATCTCACTTTTCTACTACCTTGAGTTCCATCACCATCACTACAAGATGATAGCTGTAGCCCCCAAGACCACCTGGGTTGCTTCTCACAGCCCCAACTCCAAATTCCCAGAAGGAAAAAATAATTGTTGCCCAAACTCAAATCAAGTGTTGACCTTCAGCCCATTAGCAGTGGCCATGGAAGGGGTTATGTTGCCCAGGTGGGCCATGGGAAATACAGAACACCAGCTAGCCAAAAGAAAGTTCTCCAAAAGAAAAGAAAAATAATAAAATCAAACAGAAATGTCAAAACTGGGTGTGGTGGTGCATGGCTGTAATACCAGTGCTTGGGAGCCTGAGACAGGAGGATCACACATTTCAGACCAGTCTCAGCAACTTACAAGACACTCAGCAACTTAGTAAGACCCTGTTTCAAATATAGAGCAATAGTAGTAAAAACAGCATGGTATTGGCACAACAACAGGCAGATGACCAGTGGAATAGAATAGAAGATACAGAAATAAATTCACACACCTATAGTCAATTGATTTTTGACAAAGAGGCCAAATTTGTACACTGAAGAAAAGACAGTCTTTTCAATAAGCGTTGCTGGGAGAACTGGCTATCCATCTGTAGAAAGATGGAACTAAATCCTTACCTCTCACCATGCAGAGGAATCAACTCATGATTTATCAAAGACTTCGAAATTAGAAAAGAGATTATGAAGTTATTAGAGGAGGGCACAGGCTCAACACTCCAACTCATTGTTGGCTGGGGAGGGAAAGGGGAAGGGGGGAGGGTACCAAGCATAGTCTCAATATATGCCATTTTCAATATGTTCCACATAAAAATTAAAAAATAAATAAATAAATAAAAATAAAAATAAAAAAGAGGGCTGGCGGTCTAGCTCAGAGGTAAAATGGCTCTGAGATCAATCCCAGAAATAGAAAAAAATTCCTCCAAAAGCCTGTCTTCCACTGGGAAAAGCTATATAGACAAAGGGCACTTAAAATTTTAGAGAATCTAGCTTTTTGAAAACTGCAGAGAATGAGAAAAGAGCATTATGAAAGAAATCTAAGGAAAGCAAAGTTAAATAGAACACATATTTGACTTTGTCCCCTAGACCTAAGTGTCTCAGAGCCCAGAACTGGCCCTATTGATCTTTATAATCCAGTAAATAACATGGTACCTAGCATTCAATATTTGCTGGATTGAACAGAGTCCCCTGGAAGGTAATGAAAAAAAAAATTGACAGCATGATGGGCAGTGCAATTCTCCTTGTCTATAAAAAGGCAGAATCCAAGTCTTCCTACAGAGTCAGATTCTTCACTAGCTCAGACAATTATACAGGACTGTGAAGAGAAATCTTTATTTGGGTGACATTTGGTCACATAATGGACAATGGCCTCATCTAAGGCTTTGCGAAAGATTCAGAAATGCCCTTCAGCTGCCTGCTTCTTATATTATCTCTCTAAAAGCCAAGGGCACAACACCGCCTCATAACTCTGGGATGGCATTTCCATGGAGAGATGAGCTAATCTGGCAGAGTGGGCTGCTTTCTGACCAAATGCAGGAATAGAGCGGAGAAAACCTGCAGATGTGGCTCTGAGCCATGGGTAGGAGGCTGGAAAGCAGAAAGGTACGTCAAAATCACCTGGGAGAAAGGCTTTAAATACAAATCCTCCCTCTACCAGGATTCTTATATTACCTGGGTCCCTGAGAGGGAAGGTAGGGAGAAATCAGAAGATTACCAGCATATGTATTTTGAAAATTCTATCTCTTTTTTCTTCCTTGCCCCCTCACTCCCTGGAACACCAGTCACCTTGAGAGATACGTTTGCATCTGATATGTCTTTCTCAAATATCAGCATATATTTTATGTGTGCATATATGTATGTATTTATATGCCATTAAATTCCAGAAAGGATGGCAGATGGCTTACAAGGATGTAGAAAATACAAAAAAGGAGGATAAAAAATAGAAACAAAATGCTGAAGAGGAAAAAAAAAACGGTTGGAAATTCAAATTCTAGTAGCCCTAAGTGCACTTCCCTGAGGTTTGGCTGCCGCCCCTTCAAGGCAGGCTGCTCTCCCTGAGAGGAGCTGTGAGGACTGAACACCAGCTAGGCACCCAGGGAGCGCCAGCGTCAGGCTGAAGAAGGTGACCACGTATTACCAACGTGAAGACCCTGACTTGGGTTCTCACTATATGAATGCAAACTCTACCCCTTGAAAGGAAGATAAACAACAAGGATTTCATTCTGTAAAACTAGAATTGCTCTAGAGTCTCCATGAGGGAGCTCTTGGAACTTAAGGAATTAGCAAGTAAGATAAAGGGTGGTCGTTAGGTTACTACTGCCCCTCCTGCCCAGAGGAAGGCATCCAAATTTCAGTCTTTTTACTCAAATTTCATTCTGGTCAGTGGCCAAATAATAGATTAGATGTCTAGGTCATCCTAATCCTAATTTAAATTGATTAGTGCTACTTTCTTACGTGCAAAACAGATGTATTAGTGGAATGGGATCACACACTTTTTTTTTTAAGACCCCATGATAGGAATGAAAACATTGGCATATGAGTACAATGTGGGTGGAGAAGAGGGGTCGGGGTGAAGGAAGATCAATTGATTCCATCCTATAATCCTAATAAGTCTAGCTCAGAATACTGATGTTAGAAATAAATTTTCATGGCATCATAAGGAACGACACATATTTGAAAGCAGCTCAGCAAGGCGAATTTTAGTTTTTGCCAAAAGGAATCTTACCACCATTAAAGTCAGATGTACAGGAACCATGTGGTAGGGAAGTGCTGAGTACTTAGTTTCCAGTGCGGGGCTTCTGTGCTGTGCTCCTGGTGGTGGGAGCATGGCCTCCCAGTCTTGACACCATTGGCTGAAGGGGATGCTGAGGGAGTGGTTGGCATTCACAATTCCCTGGAAATGTCATCCTTACAAAAGATACAAGCACACACAAGGTATCACAATGGTAGTTCTACAAAATGGAGCCTAAGTCAAGCTATTCCTTTGATAGACAAGACCTAATTATATTCTTACACTGGTAACTTTTAAAGTGCTGGTTGCGTTACAGGTTGAACATCCCTAATCTGAAAGTCTAAACTTCAAAAGGTTCCAAAGCCAAAACTTTTTGAGCACCACAGTGCTTAGATTTCAGATTTTCAGATCAGGGATGTGCAATCAGTAATGTCTACACAAATTTCTCAAAATCTGAAAAACTTTGAAATGTAAAACACTGCTGGTCCCGGGCATTTTGGATAAAAGGCACTCAACCTATACCTCTTTAAACATTCCAACCACCTCCTTAGGAGCACTCCTATTGATCTAGGATTCAAGAAACAGACAAAAAGGAGACAAACAAGACAAGAAAGAAAAAGTAAAATATAACTTTAATATGAGAACCTGGTGCTAAGATGCCTCAATCTTTACTCCCCAGACCAGTTCACTTTCTCACCCAAATTTCTTGGAAATCTGTAGATCTTAGGGCTAATGAAAAGAAACTATAATTTTCCTGTGCATTATTAAAAATAAATGATACCTTGAGAAACATAATTTAGGACACTCTCCAGCTAATCAGGTAACAAAGCCCTCGATCAACCTGAGGACCCACCAGAAACTGCCTCGGGACCACAGGACTAAGAGCATCCTCCCTAAAGCTGGCCAGACATCAAGACTGCCATGAACTGCCTCAGGACTGCACGACTGAGAGCATCGTCACGCACCTCCTCTATCCCAGCCTCCACCCAAGTCTTCTATAAGAAAAGAGCCTGAGCACCCACAAAATGTAACCCTCTTGAGATGGTCCACATCCTCCCTTGAATGTGTATTTCCTACTTTCCTAAATAAACCTATCTATATCTTTGACTGGAGTGTGCTGAAATTCTTTTCCATAATGTTAGCCAAGGACCTCGTCGATCCTGACTTCCTGATGTCTCCCCCAACATCATCATCATTCTCCCCTTACAGATGAGGACACAGAGCCTCAGAGACTAACACCCGGCCAGGGCAGTTGGATTCTTTAGTTTTTGAGACAGGATTTAAACCCTGAAATCAGGATGGTCATACAAGACCATGGAAGGAAGGTAAGAGCTGATGTGTGGTCTATGGAACCCAAATTTTGAAAACTGGGCTATCCCTTGTACCTCAGTGGACTCGACTCTTTTGTAGCAGTGAGAATAAATATTCTTGGGAAAAAGTGTTTCTTCAATTCTTCTTCTAAATATTGGGCTCCCAATTATACCAAAGTGAAATCTCTGCTAATAATTTAGCAGTCATCTCCGCTCCCCTTGAATTATTGATGTGCAAGAGTCTTTTTTTTTTTTTACACATTCCTCCCAGCTAAGACTTTGATTTGCTCTACTTTTTCTAGTTAGAATTACACAATTGGTGGGGGGATAATAAGGGTGTTTTCCCAACATAAATATTGTTGCAATTTAAATATGAGTTCTCAAATCTATCTTTCCTCTACTCTTTAAGAGACCCCACCTTCCCACAACCCCTGCGGGTCCTGAGTAAGATGACAGCCAGCAGCTTTTGTTTGAACATATTTTCCCTGAAATACTGACTAGAATTCAATAACAAGTCGGAGGAATCAGAAAACTCCTTATTTCTAACTCCATCCTGGGTCCTAAAAATCCTCCTATATCTCACTGGATTAACAAAATTGCCTGATCTGCAGTAGTGTGGATGCGTTATTCCTTTTAGCATCTGAAAAATTATATTCCCCCAGATATTTTTTCATGTTTCTTTCAGTTCACTTGATTTATAAAATTATAGTGTATGTTCCACATTGGGTTTACCTGACAATCTAACCGCAAACACCTGACAAGGAGTTAACCTTTCATTCCAATGCAAATGCGGGGTGCTTCTGCGCCTACACAACCCTGAGCTCAAGAGGGATGCTGGGGATGTTTTACTAACATCCCTAATTCATAATGAAAAGGGACAATGATATTTCTTCTAATTTCAAATTTGAAATTTTGAACTACAGATTCATAGTTTCTTGAAAGTTTAATTGGTTACTCCCTAAGTAGCTGAAGCTGTTCTCATAATGCACAGTTGGTTACTGAAAAATCTACCTTTTGATTAACTTATAAGCCTTAGGCCAGAGCAGCCTCTGCAGTGGAAGTTTTAGGCAACACTTTTTCCTAATGATGAAAGGTATCTAGGGACAGATACTGGCTTTGGGACCAGGAGATATGCTTCTATTTTACTGTATTTTTTTCTATGTAACATTTTGTTTTGAAATAGTTTAAGGCTCACAAGAAGTGGCACAAACAGTACAGAGAGTTCCCATGTGCCCTCCCCCAGGTCCCCCACTGATGACACATCCCATAACCATAGTACATGGAGGAGATCTGCTTCAATAGCAAACACTGAACACACATACAGTGTGCCAGGAACTGCCTTAAGGGCTTCACAGGGCTAATTCCTTAACTCCTCCTAGAAGACCTAGAAGACATAGTGATCACCATTTTACACTTGAAAAAAACCAAGGCACAAAGAGATTAGATAAATTGCCCTAACCGGAATTAACCCAGACCATCTGGCTATGAAACTCATGCTTCAGATCCCTACATTATTTTTTCCACAAGCCAAGTTTCTACGTGCTCTATTTATAAAAATTGAGTTGTTTGAATTTTTTTAATTAGGCAAAAAAAATACCAAGTCCAGAGCCCCATACTCAATGGATTTTTCTTCTCTGGCACTCACATCTCATATTCATTGAATGACTATTAAACACTGTTTCAATTATTGTAGATTTATAAGATTTGAAATCAGAAAATGTACATCTTCTAGCTTTGTTCTTTTTCGAGATTGCTTTGGGTATTTAGAGTTCATATTTCATATTAGGATAGATTTTTTTCTGAAAAATAAATAAATAAATGTATGATAGTTTCACCTTAAAAAAGAAAAAAATACCCTCTGGTAAGAAAGAAAGCAAAAAGAAATATTGAAAGGTTATCTCTAAGTGATCGAAAGCTTGATATCAGACAAATGAATCTGTTATGTGAGATTAGCACTGTTAATTTTGGATAAATTGCTATAATATTAGATATCAACCACTAAGACAAGCATGGGAAGGAGAGATGGGGAGGGAATGGGGTGGGGATTGGGTAGGGGCTAACTGGGCAATGTGTGCATGCATGTCTACACAAGTTTTTTTTTTTTTTATCCCATTATGATGTATGAATACAGTGCACCAATAAAAAAATAAAAAATAAAAAGAAATAAATAAAACCTTTTTCCAAGACTTAGGAAACAAGATGTAGATACCAACAGCAAAGTCAGAGAGGAATGCAAATCACTCTCTGGCCAAGTAGCATTTACACAGAGGAATAAACCACTTGTGAATATATTTTGCTATTCCAGGCACGGCACCTTCTGATTCTTGCTGGGACTTCAAATTCTTCAGATAGCTATCTGAATAGCAAATGGGTGTGAAAAGTATAATATGCTGACTCCACAAAATTCAGGACATATAGGGAGAAATTAACAAACTCAAAGCAAAAGTATTCTCAAAGTTGTTCAAGGAAAAAAGAAACGATGAAAATGGATTTTCCTCCCCACAGTTAGGTCTAACAAAAATGGATTCCAACTACTAAGTACATGCATACTATGTGCCAAGCTCTCTATAATACTCCCTAATCCTCACAAGCTCCATAAAGCAATTTCCAATCAAAGGGGAAAAAGGGAGAGACTGAGCTATTCTAACTGTCCAGAGGAAGATGGGTATAGAATACAAGTGACAGTGGCATTCTTTCTCAATTCTGACCTCTGCTCACTTCAATACTGAAAATCAAGACTGAGGTGAGAATGCAGGATAAGCTAAGGAAGGAAACACTGAGTGTCTTGCTAGTAGGAGGTGTGCCTTCCTTGTCTACTGGGGCCTCTACAGAACCATATGTCAGGATATAAGTGGCAACCAATAAACTCATCAAATCTTGGTATTTTTTCTCCCCCCCCTTTTTTCTCTACTCCTACTTTACTTTGAGAAGAACAAACTTGGATTAGGCCAAATTTATTTGCAAGGGATCATTGAGCTGAGAGTTTGTATTCTATGCATTAGATCAAAGAGATTGGAATTGTAAATTTGCCTGGTTGGTTAATTGAAATAATTATCCAAATGCAGTTTATAGTATATGAAACTGAAATGCCATAAATCCTGGTATATTATAAAAGAAAATATTTGAAGATCTAAGAAGCTTGCAATGCTAGAATGAATTGATCATGTAAGAACTGTTCCTCCATTCTGGAAGGATCCAGAGGATGCACCTCTGTTGAGGATGATCCAGAGGATGCCCCCTCCATTAATGAGTTCATGAGGACACCTCCGCTCCCAGCATTCTTCAAGAGTTCTGTAGTTGTTCTCTGTAGGTCAGCTCTTACAACATGGACTGTGATTGAATTAGGATTCCTGAATGCATTTGGGATGATAGGATTCTGGGGTGGCAGGGGCCAAGTGACATCAATAGTCAAAGCCGTAATGTAAATAGTCGGACTCACAGAGATCTTTGGCACTGGCAAGTTGATCAAGCCATCTCTAAGGCTAAAATAGGTAGTATGTTCAAGTTTTCTCTATATATAAAAGTAGAAAAGTTCCAGTTCTAGCAAACAAGCAAACAAAAATCTGGTTTAAGTTGCTTTGAGAGTCATAGCCTCTTGATCAACTCCCAGACTTAAACTCACCAACCTCAGTGCAGTGAGTGCTCAAAGAAGGATCCTGCTACAACTGTTAAAATTTACAATGGGTTTGCTTTCCAATGTTTCCAAATGGACCACTGGCCATTTACTAGGTTGACCATAAACTGGGTAAATGGGAACAATCAGATTTTTCAAAGACTATGGGACACTGGGTCTTAATGCCTAATCCCTAGATGCATTAAATGTCACTGTAATCCACCAGAGTGAAGGTCAAGTGACAGTGGAGTTTTGGGTTACTTCTGTTGTACAGCCAACCTAATGGGTCCTGAAATGGTCTGTATTCATTTCTTCCATTCTGGAGTTCATAGTTTGCCTGGACATCCTGAGCAAAACCCCACATTGCCTCCTACTCTGTAGAGCATGGGCTACTATGGTAAGAAAAACAGAGTGGAAGCCACAAGTACTGTCTCTACCTAGAAGAAGGGTAAATAAAGTCACTATCTCATTTCTGGAGAACTTATAGAAATTAGCATTACCATCAAGAACTTGAAAGATAAAAGATCATAAATTCCCCATTCATCTTAATCCAACTAGCATATAATCGTTGGGCTGTGTAGTAGACCGATATAAGTGGGAGGATGATAGTGATTATCTTAATCAGGTGGTGACTTCAATTACAGCTGATCTTTCAGATGTAGCTATGTTGTTGGAACAAATAAACACATCCTCTGTCACCTGGTGGATACTTACTGCTCTGAAAAATGCCCTTTCCTCTATTCCTATTAATAAGACCATTGAAATCAGTTTTTTTAAAATACACCTTCACAGCCGGGCGTGGTGGCGCACACTTGTAATCCCCGCACTTGGGAGGCGGAGACAGGAGGATCCCGCAGGTTCGAAGCCAGCCGCGCTGGCATAAGAGACCCTGTTTCAAAAATATAAAATAGGTCTGGGAGTGTAGCCTGGAGATAGAAGGGCTTCCAAAAACCCCAGTACCACCACCAAAAAAAAAAAAAATACACCTTTACTGTTTTTCCTGAAACTCTTCAGTCCTATACCATAATCTGGTCCGTAGAAACATGACTACCTTTCTACCCCACAGAATATGCTGGCCTGTTACACTGATGATATTATGCTGAACAGATAGAGTGAGAAACTACTTTTGGCACAACAAGATAATATGATAAATCCCATGAAAATTTAATGAATATGCAGGGTGTGGTGGCACATGCTTGTAATCCTAGTACTTGGGAGGCTGAGACCAGAGGATCACGGTTTGTGAACAGCCTCAGCTACTTAGTGAGGTTCCCTTGCAACTCAGTGAGACCCTGTTTCAAAATAAAAAATAGGGAGGTTGAATGGCCCTGGGCTCTATCCCCAGTACCACAAAAGAAAACATAAATAAAATAAATAAATAAATAAATAAATCTTAATGAATCTGGACATGGTGGTACATACCTATAATTTCAGTACTTGGAAGGCAAGAGGTTTGAGGCCAGCTTCAGCAACTTACCAAAACTCTCAGTAACTTAGTGAGACCCTGTTTCAAAATAAAATATAAAAATGGCTTGTGTTGTAGCTCAACAGAAGACATCCCTGTGTTCAATCCCCAGTACCACAAAAATAAACAAACAAAAAACCCACTTAATCACACTTCATAGTCTGGGGCATGTCAAAATAGCTCTTTCAAGGTAAGGACAAATTACTTCATCAGGTCCATCCTACAACTAGGAAAGAGGCACAATACATAATGGGCCTCTTTGGCTTTTGAAGGCAACATATACCCACTTAACAAGTGACACAAAAAGCTGCCAGCTTTTAGTGGGTCCCAGAACAAAAGAAGGCTTTGATGCAGATCCAGGCTGCTATCCAAGCTGTTTCACCTTTTAGACCTTATGACCCACAGATCTAGCCATCCATGAAATGTCAGTGGCTGATAGTAATGATACATGGTGCTTTGAAAGGCATCGATATGTGAATTACAGTTCTGACTCTTAAAGAAACCATCTGGTCCTCTGCAGATAACAACTCTCCTTTTGAAAAATAGGAATAGCTTTTGATTTTCTACTGGGTCTTAGGAGAGACAAAATGAGCAGGGAACACCATGTTATGAAATGGCCTGGTCTACCCAGCATGAACTGGAGACTGTCTGACTCATCAAGCCATAAATTCCATCAGTAACAGCAGCACTCCATTAACAAATCGAGGTGGTCCGCCTGAGACTGGCCTTGAGCAGCTCCTGAGAACACAAGTTGCATGAGGAAGAGGCCCAGGTCCTTGTGGCCCTAATATCTGCTACACTGCCCTTTTTCTTTCAACCTGCACCGATGGCCCCATGGGGTATTCCCTAAAAGCATTTGATTTAGCAGAGGGAAGAAAGTCCTTTGGGCATGTTTCCAGATGGTTCTGCATATAAAAGTGGATGGGTATAGCCCTACAACCTTCTGCACTGGGATGGTCCAGAAAGACAATGATAAAGGGAAAGTTCCCAGGGGCAAGAGCTTAGAGCTAGTCATCTGATTGTTTCTCTTAGAAGTAGAGAGAGCTAGATGTATGAACATAAATTGCTGCATGGGCTCATAGATAATATTTTGTCTGAATGCTCAGACACTTAGAAAGAGAGGGCAAGATTGGACAATTAATGGAAAGGAAATTTAAGGGAGAGGTACATGGATAGAACCCTCCAAATGAAGAGTCCTGTGCACAGATGCTCACTATAGTGTGACCTCATTGAGGAAGAATTTAACAATCGAGTGGCTAGGGTGACTCATTCTGTGGATATCAGTGAGTCTCTTTCCCCAGCTGATTCTATCACAAAGCAGCCTTTTGGTTCAGGAACATGGACTTCTATTCACCAGTGTTGATCTGGTTTTCAACCACTATTAAATGTTCAATCTACCAACAGCAAATACCAACATTGAGCCCCTGATATGGCACCATTCTTCAGAACCACTGGGTAGCAGGTGGATCATCTTTACCAACTTTCATTATAGAAAAGAGAATATTTTATTCTTAGTCTCCTACTCTGTATGTTGATTTACCTTCCCTGTGTGCAAACCTTCTGCCTAAACTACCATCTGTGGACTTACAGAGTACTTTATTGCCCTTCATGGTATTCCAACCTGTATTTCAAATAGACCAAGGAACTTCGTTTATACAAAACAGGAGACAATGTTTGTAGAATTCAGCAGTTACATGATGTTCCTCATCATCCTGAAGCAAGCAGCTGGCTTGGCAGGATGATGAGGTGGCTTTTTGAATTCCCCATCATCACTAAGTAAATGAAAAGCATTGCGAGGGTGGGTTAAAATCCTCCAGGATGCTGCCTATACTCCAAATCAGCATCCAATACCTGGAGCTAGTTATCCCATGGTCAGGACTCACAGAGTTGGAAATCAAACACTACAAATGGAAGTGGCATTCTCCACTATTACACCCACTGATCCACTAGCAAAATTCTGCCCCCTGTCCTCTCAGCTTTGGGTTCTGCTGGGCTAGTGTCATTAATTCCAAAGGCAGAAATGTTCCCACTGATAGTCCAACAGTGATTCCCCTGAACTGGTAGTTCATACTTTGACCTGGCCATGTTGGACTCCTTGTGCCAATCAACAGGCAAAAAAGGGGGGTTAACATTCAGGCTGGGATAATCAATCCTGTCTATCTGAAAAAATCAGGGTACTATTACATATGAGGGCAAGGAGAACTATGTCTGGAATACAGAAGGTTCTTTGGTCACATGTGTATGTGCGTGTTCGGGTTACTGGGCATTGAACTCAGAGGCATTCTACTTCTGAGATACACCCTAGCCCTAATTTATTTTTATTTTAAAAAAGGGTCTTGTCATGTTTCTGAGGGTCTCACTAAGTTTCTGAGGTTGGCCTAGAACCTTTGATCCTCTTGTCTTGATCTCCCAAGTACTGAGATTGCAGGTGAGCACCACTTCACCTGGCACCTCTTAAGGTACTCAAGCCCTGAGATTAAATTCAACAACCTAGTTGACATAGGACTACCAGTGGCCCAAATCCTTCAGCAGCGAAGATCGGGGCCATCTACTAGGCAGAAAACCATGACCAGCCGGGCATGGTGGTGCACGCTTATAATCCCCACGCTTTGGAGGCGGAGACAGGAGTTTCGTGCTGGTTCGGAGTCAGCCTCGCTGGCTTAAGAGACCCTGTTTTCACATAAAAAGGTAATAAAATAGGTCTGGGAGTGTAGCCCGTGGGAGTGTAGCCCGGAGGTAGAAGGGCTTCCAGGAACCCCAGCACCACCAAAAAAAAAAAAAAGTAAACCATGACCAGCTGAGCTGCCTGTTGAAGGCAAAGGGAATATGGAATGGGTAGTGAAAGAAGTACATGTACCAGTCACAATCCTGTGACCTGTTGCACAAAGGACTATAATAGCTATGAATGTTTATTCCTTATTTTGATATGAATATTTATATACATATATTAACTGAATAGTTTTATTCCCCTCTCTCTTCCCCTTATCATGTTATGTTAAATATGTTCATAGATGGATTTTGTATCTCAGCATTTAAGGTAGAGGATCCAAAAGAGGGCATATAAATTTTCTAGAAGAAAAATGAATTTTACCCAAAGACACACAAAAAGGACTATCTGTCTTATTTGGGAGAAAGAGTTAATGTTTCTGTTCATACCATGGTTAGCTGTTACGTTAAGTAGACCCGTGGCTTTATTTGGAGATTGCCTGGCTTCAGAAGACATGTATGAGTAACAAGTAGTCAGAAAGAGAACTGTAGCAGTGTGTCAGCTTGGTGAGGCTGAATTACAGTTCTGGAAACTTCCCTTCCTGTGTGTTTCTGTCTAGAGGGCTGCAAGGGAGATTCTGCAAACAGAAGGGAGGCAGCAGGTGCTCTGTGGCTCACAGGTTCTCATGTCTTCCGGGCTTGACTCATCCCTGTGAGGGAGGAGTTGGGCCAGCACCAGCTCTACCTGGCCCTCTGTCTTAGCCAATGCAGCTCCTGGCCAGGTGTGTGCTGTCACACCACACAACGTCGACAGGGGTTTCAGCTCATCCTGTGAGAACTTAGCTCATTCTTGCTCTCTTCTGCTTCACCTCTATATTTTTATCTTTGAGTAATATTTTATTCTCCTCCTAAGGCATTTGTACTCCCCCTTTTATGCTCTACTGTGAAAGCTATCAGAATCAAAATAAAGTCTTTATGTGAGGCCTACCCCAAAAAAGGTCGAAAATTGGGAGGTTAATGAAAAATGAGTTCTTCCACAGAACTGCCTGAGAGTAACTCACAGAAGATTCTGCCAGACCACAAGTTTGCACAGAGGCCACCACAACCTTACATAAAAAGCCCTTCTACAAGAACATCTGCCCAGAAACTGTTCAACCTCCAATGGCCACCATTGTTGTTAACAGACATTGTGTCCAAGGGTTATTGTTTCAACCTACCTGATGCAATCGTCTTCATTTTTATCTTTGAAAATTTCTAACCTCAAACTCTTTGAATACACACATGGTTTCCTATGACACACACAAATTCCTATTCCAGTGCTCTACTGTTCCCAAATAAATTTCACCAATCTTTGGAGACTCTCTCTTATTTGCTTTTTAAGTTGACTGTGTGTATATGTTGTTGTTGTTGTTGTTGTTGTTGTTGTTGTTGTTGTACTTCTTTCAGAGAATCCTGATCAATACCTAGGTCGATCCCAGAGGATTAGACTTTGACCACCAGACAAGTCCTGTGGTCCTTGAGGAACTCTCATCCTGGGCGCCACTGTGAGCCGCCAGCTCTGGCTGTGAAGGTGGTGCCTTCCTCTCATAGTTTCTTCTTTTCTTTCTCCGCTGATCCTTTTCTCCCATCTCAGGAAGGGGTTTATATAGAGACAATCTCAGAGCCAAGAAATGCTGGAGGAAATGAGAAATGGCTGCCGAGACCCCTGAACTGTGGCCCTGGCCTGGAATGATCACGTATTAGCCTTGCTCCTCAAGGACCCAAGATTCCTCCCTTATCTCTGCACATCTGGGGAGGATGTGATTTCTGTCTTATTCTCAGCGACCTGTGAACCTCTTCCAGCCTTTCCCCACTAAGCAAATTTTTCTGTCATGTGAAAAGGCACATATTCCTGTTCTCATCCAAGAAAGCTCTGTGAGCAACCATTCTAGAAGCCCACAGTCCTGCCATCTGGTACACCATCTATCACTGATTTCTCGGGAAAGCTGACC
>NC_137787.1:101059662-101087662 GCF_963383645.1 Muscardinus avellanarius | reverse complement strand
AAGTATCTGAAAGACATGACCCATTTGTTTATTTTCTTAAAACTTAAATCACTGACTATACCCAGAAAAAGAAAAAAAAAAATCTCAAGCTCTTAATAGTGATTTCCTTTGGGGAGTAAAATTGAAGCAGAAAAAATTTTCTCTTTTCTACTATATGCACTATTGAATATTTTTGTTTACTTATGATAATAATTATTATTACTTATTATTATTTATAATTTTAAACAATGATTTAAAAATCATGATTTTTGAAGCTGGGAAATGACAGAAAAAAATAGAAATATAACATAACAATTATGATATAAAGTGATTTTTAAAAACAAAGTATATGAAGGCTAAAATAGGACAAGATATTACCTAAGACACACTAAAAAGAAGAAAATTATTTTAACATACAAATGCTGTCATTTTCTGGGTGTTAAGGTTATAGGTAGCATATCCTTCAGGATACTTTTTATTTTCTCAGAACTCATAAAGTTTGAATCATTTTTTTAAAAAAAGACATTGCTACTTTTTATAGTCAGACTTTATATTCATAGACTGGGACATACTAGGCCAGGGCAGCTCTATAGGGCTCACATTACCTTATTTTTTTCCCCAAACTGAGGTTCTTCAGAGAGAATTTTTCTCCTGGGTCCTGCAGTAGCTGTATTCCCAGGGAGAACAATACAAAATAAAACTTGGACTGTTCCTGCCTGGAAGAGGCTCTGCGGCCAGCTGGGCTCATGGCTACTCTGCTGCCCCTCCAGGATCACCACACACGTCACAGGCAGCCCAGCCTCAGGCTCATTGATAAACACTGGCTATTAACTAACCTCCCTCCTTGGCAGGCTTTTTTTTTATACCTAGTTCTATAATCCGTGTCTGCTGTTAGGCCCCACTCTCTTTATTTTGCCAACAATAAATATTGAGCAGAAAATGTTTAACTTAGAACCAAAAAGAACAACTCAAAAGCAAGGCCAGACCAGGCATCTAACCCAGTTCTTCTTACATTGATTCATGCTCCTAAATGGGCGCCCATCATTGTAAAAACCACATTAGCATAATCCTTGTTCTTTAGGTGCTTATAAAAGCCAGTTGAGGAAGGAGAAAGCAGATGGGGAGGAGAAAGATCCAGGTTTAAAATGAGTGGGGCTCTACAGGAAAGCTAGACTCCAGTGTGCCCGGTTCCCGTGGACAGTGGTTCCAAATGTCCTCACACCGGCAGCACCAGCAGCTCCTGGGGCCTTGTTAGAATGTCAGAAGCGCCCTAACCTGGTTTCCTAGGAACCCAATGTCTGGAGGCTGGCCCAGTCGCCTGCATTTTGACCTGTCCTCCTCCTGCTGCCTTATCCCGCCCCATCTTCAAGTGATTCTGAAGATCTCTTTGAAGTTTGAGGACCCCTGATCTACAGCCCAGTGAGTGGCAAGTCCTGAATGACTCAGGAAGGCAGACACACAGCAGAAATCCCAGCATCACCAGCCACCTGTATCTCCTGGAGAGAGGAGAAAAGGGGAAAGCAGAGGCTCTCCCTAGATAAGCAAACTGGGATTCAGGCCTGTTTACAAAATGCTAGTTTCAAATGTAAATTAAATGCCTATTCAAACAACCCTTAGGGAGAGCCTGGCTTGTCTATATTTCAGCCATTCCCGGGCATGCTGAGCAAGAGGAAATTACCCAACAGCCGCCAAACCCCATGAATCCAGAGAACGGTGTAAATGGGAACCCACACAGGTGTTTGGATGTGATAAGTGCTTTATTAGAAATTTAAGCTGAATGTGACAGAGCACAGGGGAAGCAATCCTTGCTGCCTGTCGATAGTTAGAAGTCAGCTTTACCAGACAGACAACATTGAATCTGGACTTTGAATAAATTTTCCAGGGAGGAAAAGGCAGGACCAAGGTCGGAGGTCACAAACACTTCCCAGAATGAGAGAAGGCTGGAAAGGCAGATTTGGGGGAAATTCTGAGAAGCCCCAGTGCCAGCGCTTCACCACTATAACAAATACTTGAGATAAATCAACTTACAAAGAGGAAAGTTTTATTTTGGCTCCTGGTTTTAGAGGGGTCGGTCCATGGTTGCTTAGCCACAGTGCTTCTGGGTCTGTGGCAAGGCAGAATATCATGGCAAGAAACTTGTGAGGAGGCCAAACAGCTTGAGGAGAGGGGGAGGGGAGGAAGCTGGGTCCCATTGGCCCCTTCAGGACCACGTCCCAGTGACCTCGCTTCATTCCACCAGGCCCACCTCCTAAGGTTTCCACCACCTCCCAGTAAGGTCAGGTGTATGACTGAGCTTCTAGCAGCTGCTACAGTTTGAACAAGTGGGGAAATTTGTCCAATGTAGCAGCCCCATTGCCAGGCTGATGAAGAGCCGCTCCATTCTCTAGGCACAGGAGACCCTTCGAGGTCTTTGAAGCAGAGGAATGGAGGAGCTCACGTGACGATTAGGAAGATAAGTATGGGTAGAAAGAAGAGACTGCGGAGGGAGATCTGTTAGGTGAAATTCTGAGAAATTTCTCATTTTGATTTATTTGTGCTTTTTTTCCTTTGCAGTTATGAGGTTGGCTGTGAAGAGAAAGGGCCACACAGGATGGGGACCTTCTGCAGATCTCGACATAAGAGACAAGAAGAGCAGGGACCAAGCCTATGTGCTCATTTGCCCTTTGAGATTGGAAGGAAGGAATAAACATTTGTAGAACACAAATTTATGAAGTGGAAGGGACCCCCATCATTTGCGAAGCAGCCTCTGCTTTTTCAGTAACAAAGATGGTAACACAGTTTCCTGAGAGCTCAGGGTCAGAACTGGGCTGGAAGCTTGAGCTCTACAAAAGTTCAGACAAATACTTAACACCCTGTGATGTGGGGTATGTGTACTGTCCATACACGCTCTTTTAATCTTCACAACACCTCCAGGTTGTAAGTACTATCATCATACCCACTTCACAGAAGAGAAAAGTGAGGTAGGAAGAGGTTAGACAGATCTGAGATTAAGGTGAAGCAGAGATTTGAAAAAAAAAAACACCACTCTGGACTGGAAGATTACATGTTGAAATGCAACTGAATTCTGCCTCTATCCACACCTCCAGAGAGAAGCTGGGAAGAACTATGGTATGTTTTCCCAAAAGAATGACATCGAGGGTCACAGTCAAAATGGTGTTAGGCATACCAGGGAAGGCGTCTCGAGTGCTCAAATCATGTGAGAATGCACCAGTCCAAGTGTTCCCGTGGAGAATGCCAGCTGCAGGCAAGTGGCCACTCTACTAAGCCTCAGGCCACCAGGGAACTGCAGTAGGAAGAGGGCAGCTCCCCAGCCACCGAATCTTCGCCTCATCTGACTATGGAATTGGATGTTCGTCAAGTATTTTAGGGAAGGGCAGCTGCCCATGAAGCTGAGTCAAAGGATCTAAAAGTAGTAAAGAAAACACAAAGACAGAATCCAATGATTTAGAAAAACTATCAAGTGGGTAGGGAGCAGGAAAATAGAACCTCATTCCCTAGCAGTAAGTGCCCTAATGATTGTCTGTTTGCTTAGCAGCCTCTCTCCCGCAGGTTCTTAGTGGTAAAAACTATCTCCAGTCACCTTCGCTGTACATCAAAGTATTCAAATCAGATAACCAAACTGCCTGGTTTAATAGGATGCTCACATCAAACACAATACTCCTGCAGAGAGAGAGATCCCTGTGCGGTTCCTGCCATCTGTGTGGATGAGCCTGCCTCCCAGGCAAGGGGAACAAATTCCAACATCATACATGACTCCGTGAAATGCTGGAGGGGCCTCCCTGGCCTTACATAGGACACTGTGAGGTGATCAGAAGAAACTCAGCCCAGGTTAGCTTACTAGGATGTATTTAGCTGCTACATCATGAAACTCTCTTAAACTGTAATCTCACCCATAAGGACATTTTTTAATTTGGGAAAAGCAGTTCCAGGGCCAGTTCAGCAGTTCCACATTTTCAAGACATCATCTGAAGCAATTGGGGACTGGCTAGGGACCATCTTCAGTGTCTGTCACAGAAGTCAGTAGCCAAACGGCTCTTTGTGATCCCAGGGGAAGGTAACGTGTCCCCACATAGAGTTGGTGGTGGCCTCCTTCTCCTGCCTTTTCTAGCTCTTGAGTCTTCCTGCACCCTCTGTCTCAGAAGTGCCCTCTGCTACAAGGACCCCTGTGGCTATGGCATAACCATCCAGAACAGTCTCCCCATCCCAAGGTCTTTAACCTAATCACACCTGCACAGCCCCTTTTGCCATGTGAGATTCTGGCCATTAGGATGCTGACATCTTTGGGAACCATTATTATTTACCACCACCCCTCACAAAAGTATCTTTGGCTGTGTCTTCTATCCTCTCAGTGACTCCAGGGAAACAAGCCATCCCTCCTAAAGGTGTCTGTCAAATAATTCAGGAAATTTCAGAAACATTTTTTTAGATAGCCCTTTCAGTTACTTGTGAGTGGTTTTTCCTCATGACCACCTGGCTGAGTGGGGGCCATGGCTTGCTTTTGCTCCCCACATCACCAGAGTATTAGTTTGCTTATCACTAGCCTGGGAAAAGATCCACATTCAAAATACAATTCTAGATGGGCATGGTGGTACACACTAGTAATCCCAGTACTTAGAAAGACTGAGATAGGAAGATCACATGTTCAAGGCCAGCCTCAACAACGTAGTGACACTCTGTTTCAAAATAAAAAAAATAAAATTGGACTGGGTGTATAGCTTAGGGATATAATGCCTCTGGGTTCAACCCCCAGTACAAAAAAAAAAGTACAATTTCTACTGAAAGTATATTTTTTGCATCATCATGTCAAAAAATCTTGTGTCCAACCATCGTTAAATCAAGAGCCATTTGTATATTGACAAATTAATATATGCTGTATATCCTACATTGCATGTGTGTGTGTGCATGTGTGTGTGTGCATGTGCATGTGTGTGTGTGTGTGTGTGTGTGTGTGTGTGTGTGTAAAGTGACTGATGATAAGCAGTTGGCTCACACGTATTACAGAGATGAACATGTCATTTCTGTGGGAACTGAAGTTCTAGTTCAAAGTGAACCAGGCAGGCTTCTGTTGCTCAGAGGAGGGTCAGCCTTTTGTTCTCTTCAGGCCTTCAACAGGTTGGATGAGGCCCCCACATTAAGGACGGCCAACTGCTTTACTCAGTTGACCAATTGGAATATTGATCCCATCCAAAAACAATCTCATACACCCACCCAAAATCATGTTTGGCCAGCTATCTTGGGGCCCAGCCAAGTTGACACAAAAACTGCGCCATCGCCGAGGCCGGTGGCTAAGGTGGCAGCTGCGCCATCTGTGCCCTGCTGGGCCCTGCTGGAGCAGGTGTCACTGGTGCCCACAACAGTCTGCATGGGGGGTGCCCACACTGGCCTGTCCCCATACAGTCACAAACACCTCCTGGGACTAGAAGACTGCAACAGTGCAACCCAAAGGGATGCAAGTCAGAGAATTTGCACCAAGCTTTTTATTGTATCTGCCTTTTCCTGTTCGAGGGCAGGCAGGGTGACCTCGCCTTTGTCCCTTTCATCCCCTCTGGACGAAACTCGTGCTCTTCAACTCGCTCTTCTCTTAACCTGAGCTCTCTCCCACATATTTCTTTGTCATAACTCACCCCCTGGCAGGCCTTTCCCAGATCTCCATGCAATTAACAAGCCTGGACCTCACGATGAATGCAGTTTAAAATTTAAGCCCATTGTAGGCAACCTTCTTAAGACCTTGGAGTGAGTCTCCAAGGTGAAAGAAAAATGTCTGATTGTCAACAGCACCCTGAGTATCTGGGCATAGAGATGAGGGGTTGTCTAAGGAGAGATGCTTATGACTAGACGCTGGAAATTTTATTGGGAAAGCCCTGTCCTGTCTCTTGAATGATTTTCCTGAGAATAACCTGGTTCTTGTGCTGCAGCTGCAGAACTTGTCCTTTGTATTTGTAATCCTGCTGTGCACTTTGTAACAAGGCAAGGTGGTGGAAGAAAAGAACTTCATTTCTACCTGACTTGCAGACCAGGCCAGACTTTCCAGGGCCCCAGGAGAAAGCTCACATGTTTCATGGAAACCCACTCTAGTGAATGTGGAGGTTGGCGAAGGAAGCCCTGGGGGAAGGGGTCTCTTGCGGTTGGGCAGGCTGGACCAGCTCAGTGTAGAGAGCAAGCTGGAAGCCAGCTGACACTCTGAAGGCCCCAGGAGGGAGGCTAGTCTTCTTAGACCCAGCCTGCATTGATCAGGCTTCAGGTTTGGGAAGTACAAGCTGCTCAGAGGCTGTTTCAGAACCCTTTCCGCAGAGTCAGAAGAGGAGCTGGCATTCAGCTCTGAACTCAGTACAGGGTAGTAGAAAAGTGACAGCTTTAGCATCAGATACTTTGGGTCTTCATTCCTGCTCTGTCCTCTTCTTCAGCAGAAGACCTGAAGCTCACTACTTTATCTCTCCAAGTCACCATCTTTTATCTCTAAAGACCTGTCTCCTAAGCTGTTATGAGGTTCAGTGACAGCTAGCAGGGTGCCCGGCTGCTAGCTCTCTGTTCTATCTTCCTAGCACGTGGCTTCTTTTCTCAAGGTCACCTAATGGTGCAAAATGCCCTTAAACTTCCAAATTGTAGACTAGAAGGGAAAGATTCTAAATGGAAAAACAAGGATGCCTGTCTGATTAGCCAGCTCTTTCTAGGCAGCCTTCCCTGTCCAAACAACATACAAGTCAGCTCCCCTTACGAATGTAAACCACACAGGCTGAGAGGCAGGGTGGGAAGTATTCCTTTATGTGCATTCATTAAACTGGGCTCATTTCTCATTATCCCAAATAAAGTTAGGCTTCCATTACCAAGAGGAAAGGAGAAATGAATGTTGCTACAAGAGCCTCCATCCTCCTATTTCTCCTTTGAGGTACTTCCTCCTCACTGGGCATCATCTTTTTTCTCAATATGGACCAAAATAGGGCATCCACAGAGCAGGATTGGGACTACAGCACAAAATTTAAGGAAGTCTTCATTTTCAGATTGGTACAAGTGTGCTTGTCTGAAGTGAAGAAGGAATACCTCTTTAAAGTTTGTATTATAAACACCTAGCCTATCTCTTCCTAGGAAGATTCAACACCCATCTTTCCCCCTCACATGCAGGCAGAAGGCAATTTCTTCCCAATACATTTGATTTTCCAAAAATGGGCAAACCTTCTACAAAGTCTATATCAGTTTAGGATTCACGAAGGCCCTCAGACCTCTACTTTATTGGTATTGTCAGACCCTGCAGAAAACACATTGTAGCCTAAGGTTACATGTAGCCTAAGCTCATGCCCCCAGAGCAGGCAAGCACATCTGGAGGAACAGACTGGATGCACGGACACCAGGTAGGGCGAGGCCAAGCAGTCCCAGGACACAACTTTCCATGGCTTTGGATTTCAGGACTTCTGTAGCCAGGCTGGAAGAAAGGGCCACAGCTGGCACTGCTTCCCCTCCCCTACCTCAGCTTTCAGTTTTTCCAAGAACACACCAACCACACACACACTACCATTTTGGAAGCCAGCTGGCCTGAAACAAGTTTGGAGACACTGTGTGTTCAACACACAATGGGTTAACTTCCATTCCAATTATAAAAATGGTAATAATTGGCCACACTCGGGGAGCTGGCAATTACCACTATTTTTATCCTGCATCACTAAGGCAAAAAAAAAAAAATTGTTGTTGCTGTTGTTCAGCTGGTTCCAAGAGGGCTGAATTTCCTCCAGCTGTTTAAATCCTGTACCAGAGGCACTGCCCACCCGGTTGCCTGATGTTCTTCTTCCAGCATGGCTTCCCCTACAAGTTCCAGGTTCAGGTGACCCGCAGCCTCTTCATTTCTTTCCAGCTGTCCCTCTAAACCCCTGAGATCTGATTTCTACTGTCCCTGTCAGTGGTTACTGGGGAATTGTTGAACGCAGGCCCCTACACTCTCCCCACCATTCTCAAAGTATATTCTTGTATTTATTTTGACAAAGCTCCTCTGAACCCTGGCGTGGGCGTCCTGGCTCTGGGTGTCCTTCTGACATCATCATGGGCCTGACCTCCTCTCTCCTATCCTTTGCCAAGAGGTAGGTGGTGCTGGCAGGACAGCAGGAGGGCCACACCTATTGAGAAGCAGGAGGGAAGAAATAGGGCCAAGGAAACAGTCTCTGTTGCTCATCTCTTCTCCCATGGGTGAGAAAGAGGAGGTCTGCGGGCTGCCCTCACAATAGACTGGGAGGATTCAAAGGCTCTGGAGAGTGGGAACCCTGCTTTGCTCTCTTTCTATAAAATTATCTCCTCTTCCACACTGCAAGCCCCCGAGAGGCAGATTATTTTGGTTTTTTTTTTCTCTTTTTTTATTGGTGCATTGAATTCATACATCTTAAAGGGATAAAAAAAATTGTGTAGGTATAAATGCACACATCACCCTGTTAAATCCTTCCCCCTCCCCATCCCATTTCCTCCCCATTCCTCCCTCCCATGCTTGGTTTAGTGGTTGATATCGATATTTTTTTTATGTACATCGTGTGCTTAAGAGAGTTTCCTTCTTCCCCCTTCCCATCCCCTCAGTTAGGTTGCCTTATTTGCTCCTCTATAGGGTCTCCTTTTTTACCTGGAGATCCTCTTATGACCCATTTCACCTTAGCTTTCACATATTAGGAAAAACATCCGTTTTCTTACGTTTTTCGACTAACCTTGCTTAGCATAATGTCCTCCAGTTCCATCCATTTCCCTGAAAATGATATAATTTTGTGTTTTTATGGCTGAGTAAAGCTCCATTGTGTACATATCCCATAGTTTTGTAATCCATTCATCTGTTGATGGACATCTTGGCTGGTTCCATAGTTTGGCTATGGTGAATTGTGCAGCTATGAACATAGATACACATGGATTAGTTTGGTAGTTTGGTTTGTTTTCTTTTGGATAGATACCCAGAAGTGGTATTGCTGGGTCAAATGGTAAATTAGTTCCCATTCTTCTGAGAATCCTCATACTGTTTTCCAAAGTGGTTGCACTAATTTGGAATCCCACCAACAGTGTTTTAGAGTTCCTACTTCGCCACATCCTCACCAGCGTTTGTTGTTATTGTTCATGTTTTGAATGATTGCCATTCTAGTTGGAGTTAGGTAAAATCTCAGGGTAGTTTTGATTTGCATCTCTCTGATTGCCAACGATGTTGAACATTTTTTCATGCATTTATTGGACATTTGAATTTCTTCTTTTGTGAAGTGTCTATTTAGTTCACTTGCCCATTTTTTGATTGGATTATTTGTTTTATAGTGTTGAGTTTCTTAAGCTCTTTGTATATTCTAGATATTAGTCCTCTATCGGTGGTGTAGGTGGCAAAAATCTTCTCCCATTGTGTTGGCTTTTGGCTGAGAATCCCGACTGTTTCCTTTGCTGAACAGAAGCTCTTCAGTTTCATTCAGTCCCATGTATTGATTCACCTTTTAGTTTGTTGTGCCTTTGGGGTCTTGTTGAGAAAGTGTTTATCTGTGCCTATGTGTTGCAGTGTTGGACCTATGCCCTCTTCAAGTAGTCTCAAGGTCTCTGGTCTAATTTCCAAGTCTTTGATCCATCTTGAATTGACTCTTGTGCAGGGTGAGAAAGTGGGATTAATTTCCATTTATCTGCATATGGTTAACCAGTTTTGCCAACACCATTTGTTTAACAGACTACCTTTCTTTGGCCCCTTTGTCAAAAATCAATTGGCTGAAAGTGTGTGGATTTGTTTCTGAGTCTTCTATCCTGCTCCATTGGTCTATGTGTCTGTTTTTGTGCCAGTACCATGCTGTTTTTATTACAGTGGCTTTGTAGTATAGTTTAAAGTCAGGTATCATGATTCCTCAGGTATGCATGGTTTTTGTTGCTGAGAACTACTTTGGCTATTCTGGTTTTCTTGTTATTCCAAATAAATTTAAGGACTAATTTTTCTATGTCTGTAAGGAATGATCTTGGTAACTTAATGGGTATTGCATTGAATCTGTAGATAACTTTTTGGAGTATGGCCATTTTAATAATATTTATTCTGCCTATCCATGAACAGGGAAGATCTTTCCATCTTCTAAGATCTTTTTTGGTATCTTTTTTCAATGTTTTATAATTTTCTTTGTAGAGGTCTTTTACCTCCTTGGTTAAGTTTATTCCTAAGTATTTGTGTGTGTGTGTGTGTGTGGGAGGGGGAATCCTAAATGGAAGTGTTTTCCAAATTTCTTTTTCAGTGGATTTATGGTTGGTGTACAGAAAAGCTTCTGATTTGTTGATATTGATTTTGTATCCAGATACTTTGCTGAAATTGTTGATCAGGTCCATAAGTCTTTTGGTTGAGTTTATTGGGTCTTCTAGGTATAGTATCATGTCATCTGCAAATAGTGAAAGTTTGAGTTCTTCCTTTCCTATTTGTACTCCTTTGATTTCCTTTTCTTGCTTTATTGCTCTAGCTAGGGTCTCAAGTACTATATTGAAGAGAAGTGGTGATAATGGACATCCTTGTCTCGTTCCTATTTTTAGGGGGAATTCTTGAAATTTTTCCCCATTTAATATGATGTTGGCTGTGGGTTTATTGTAGATTCCCTTTATGATGTTGAGGTATGTTCCTTCTATTCCGATTCTCTATGGTGCTTTTATCATAAATGGATGTTGGACTTTATCAAAGGCTTTTTCAGTATCTAATGAAATGATCATGTGATTTTTGTCTTTGGACCTGTTTAAAGTCACATATAAATCCCAATACAATAATACTGGGAGACTTCAACACACCTCTTACACCACTAGATCAATATTCTAGACAAAAGTCAGTAAAGACACCTTGGACCTAAAGAACACCATTAATCAAATGAACCTGTTAGACACATATAGAATATTCCACCCATCTACAGCAGAGTTCACATTTTTCTCAGCAGCTCATGGCACCTTCTCTAAGATAAAGCACATTCTAGGCCACAAAGTAAGCACTATCAAATTTAAGAAATGTGACATACTTCCCTGTCTCTTTTCAGACCATGATGGAATAAAACTAGAAATCAACTATAAGAAGACTCAGAGAAACCACATAAACATGTGGAGACTGAACACCACACTTCTAAATGAAGAATGGGTCACAGAAGAAGTAATGGATGAAATAAAGAAATTCATAAAAACAAACAAAAATAGAGATACAACATATCAAAACCTCTGCAACACTTTGAAGACAGTATCAAGAGGAAAATTTATAGCACTGAGTGCTCACATAAGAAAAACAGAAAATCACCAAATAAACAACTTAATTACACACCTCAAAGCCCTTGAAAAACATCAACAATCTGAAACCAAAGCCAGTAGAAGACAAGAAATTGTCAAAATCAAAGCAGAAATAAATGAAGTAGAGAATAAAGAAACAATACAGAAAATCAACAAAACCAAAAGCTGGTTCCTTGAAAAAATTAATAAGATAGATAAACCACTAGCCATTTTTTTTGTGGTACTGGGGATGGAAACCAGGGGCATTCTACCTCTGGGCTATACTCCCAGACCCGTTTTATATTTTATTTGGAGACAGGGTCTCTTAAGCCAGCTGAGGCTGGCATTGAACTTGCACGATCCACCTGTCTCAGCTTCCCAAGCACGGGGATTACAAGCATGTGCCACCATGCCCGGCAACCACTTGCCAATTTAACTAATAAAAAGAGACAATCAACCCAATTTTTGAAGATAAGAGATGAAAAAGGAGATATCACAACTGACAGTGCAGAAATCCAGAGGATTATCAGAAATTACTTTGAAAAACTATACTCCAATAAAATGGAAAATCTGGAGAAAATGGACAACTTTCTAGATAAATACAACCTTCCTAAACTAAGTCAAGAAGACCTAGAAAAGTTAGACCAACCAATAGCAATAAAAGAGATTGAAACAGCAATAAAGACATCACCATCAAAGAAAAGCCCAGGACCAGATGGCTTCCGAAGTGAATTTTATAAAACCTTTATAGAAGAGCTGATCCCGATACTCCTCAATCTATTTTGTGAAAAAGAGAAATGGGTCTCTTCCAAATACATTCTATGAAGGCAACATCACATTAATACCAAAACCAAATAATGACAGTTCAAGGAAGGAAAACTACAGGTCTATATCTTTGATGAACTTGGACGCAAAACTGCTAAACAAAATACTAGCAACACACATTCAAAACCACATCAAGAATCATACACCATCATACACCATGACGAGGTAGGCTTCATCCCAAGGATTCAAGGCCGGTTCAACATACAACAATCAATCCATGTAATTCATCATACAGGCAGATTATTTTAGTTTTTTCTTTATTTTAATGAACATGTAATGGCTGCACAATCAATGGGATAAAGTATGATATCTCTCTCTCTCTCTCTCTCTCTCTCTCTCTCTCTCTCTCTCTCTCTCTCTATACCCCTACACCCATATTTTAAAAATTTAAAACACGGTCTGGATAAGTTGTGGAAGACTTCAAACCTATGATTCTCCTGCCTCAGCCTTCCAAGTACTGATATTTATAGGTGTGCGCCACCAAGCCTGGCAGAGTGAGGTATTTCAACTCAATTATACAATATGTACTGATCATAAAGGGTAATTAGCATGTTTATCTCCTTATTATGTTTAGAGCCTTCATAGAACTTATTTCTCCTACCTATTATTCAACTTCCCTCTATCCTCCTACCCTCTACTCTTCCTAACCTGTAGTAATTAACCATCTACTCTCTTCTACCTTGAGGTTAATATTTTTAGCATCCAGATGTAAGAGAATATGTAGCATTTGTCTTTGTGTGCCTCATTTACTTCAAGTGACATGATGCCCTTCAGTTTGATTTCTATGTTGACTGCATATCTTGACTATTGTGAGTAGTGCCATAATACACATGGGAGTGCAGGTATCTTTGTGATTTACTCATTTTATTTCCTTTGCATATATACCAAGAAGTGCGTTACCTGGATCATATGTTTGGATTCTGAGGAGCCCCTATACTGTTCCTCATCGAGGCTGTTGTGCTCATTTACATTCCCACCAGCAGTGTCTGCAGCCCCCCCTTTTCTCTGCATTGTCACTAGCGTTTTTGTTGCTTTCAATGGGAGGCATCCTGACTAGGGTAAGATGCGATTTCATTCTGATTTGGATAGACAGAGGGCTAGTAATATTAAGCATCTTTATATATTTCTGGCTGTTAGTACTTCTTTTAGAAATACCTATTCAAATTATTTTCCCATTTTTACTGGATTATTTGGGGGTTTTGTTGTTGAATTTATTTCCTTATATATTATAGATATTGGTCCTTTGTCAGATAAATAGTTTGAAAATATTTCCCCCATCCTATAGATTGTCTCTTTACTCTATTGTTTATTTTCTTTGTCGTGCAGAATCTTCTTAGCTTGATATAATCTCTTTTGTCTATTTTTGCTTTTGTTGCAATATGCTTTCAAATTTTATAAAAAATTTGTTGTGTATACCAATGTCTTGAAATATTTCCTCTATGTTTTCCTCTAGTAGTTTTTTAGTTTCAGGTCTTAAATTTATGTCTTTGCTCCAGTCTGAGTTGGTTTTTAATATCGTGAGAGGTAGGAGTCTGGTTTAATTTTTCTTCATGTGGATATCCTCTTTTCTCGGCATAATTTATTGAAGAGTCTGGCCTTTCTCCATTGCAATGTGTAGCACTTTTGTTGAAAATCAGTTGGCCTTAGATGCATGAATTTGTTTCTGGAATTTGCACCCTGTTTCATTTGTCCGTGTGTTGGCTTTTATGCCAATAGCATCCTGTCTTGGGTACCATGGTTGGTCCTGTAGTATGTCTTAGAGATCAGGCTTTGTGATGCCTCCAGCCTTTATTCTCTTTCTCAAGATCACTTTGCTTGTGTGGCTGGGTCTTTTGGGCATCCATACGATTGTTAGTATTAAAGAATGCCACTGGTATTTTGATAAGGGTTGTAGCGAATCTGTGAATCACTTTAATTAACATGGCCATTTTAATAGTACTCTCCCAGTCTGTAAACCTGGAAGGTTTTTCCTTTTGGGGTCTCTTTTTCCATCTCTCTCATGTAATTTTTATTGAAGATGTCATTGACTTCCTTGGGTAAATTTATACCTAAATATGTTTGCTTGGTACATATTGCCAATGGGATTGTTTTCATGATTTCTTTCTCAGCATATTTGTTATTGGTAATATAAAAATGATACCGACTTCTGTATAATAATTTTGTATCCTGAAAATTTTTCTGAAGTCACTTCTCAATTCTAGTAGTTTTTGGTGATGTCTAAGTATTTCTGTACAGTTACATGCTTAAACAACACTGAGGCAAGGGACACTGACCTTCACAAAGTTGGAAATTGAATATAACTTTTAAATCCCAAAAAACATAACCATTAATAGCCTGTTGTTGACCAGAAACCCTATCATAAATAACCAAGTAATACATCTTTTGTTAAAAGTGTGGTAAAAAATAAGCAAGAACAATGAAAGATTACTTTTTATTATGATACACAATAGGCTGGAGAGACGAACTTCTCAGGCAGCAGCTGTGAGTGACACACAGCCTTTGAGCAGATACCCACAACACCGGGCACACTGCCATGGCCACAGGAGGTGGTTACACAATCCTACAGTAGTACAGTCCTACTGTAGTTAGTTTTACTAACTGTGTTTACTAGCTGTGTTTGAGTTTATTTACATTCTTCTCAATTAAGAATGGTGCCCTGCATCATATCTGTTTGTGAGCTTAAATTTTTATAAATTTTAACTGTTTATATTTGTTTTTATTTATTTTTTATTGGTGCATTATAGTCATACATCTTAATGGAGTACAAGATGGTGGAGACATACATGCACACATCACCCAATTAGCCCTTACCCCATTCCCACCCCATTTATTCCCCCATCCCTCCTTCTCATGTTTGGCTTAGTGATTAACTTTGATATGTTTGTGAATACACATCATGTGCATTAGAGAATTTCCCTCTTCCCTCCCAACCCCCTCATTTAGGTCACCGTATTTGCTCATCTATAGTATCTCCTTCTTCATCTAGAAGATGAAGATGGTCCCTCCTATGACCCATTTTCTCCCTAGCTTCCACATATTAGGGATAGCATCTGATTTCTTGTTTTTTGTGACTGACTAATCTCACTAGCATGATATTCTCTAGTTCCATCCATTTCCCCATTAATGACATAATTGTGTTTTTTTTATGGCTGAGTAAATTCCATTGTGTATATTTTATGATAGTAAATAATAAAATAGACCACAATCTACATATTTTTACATTCCTAACATAAATTTCTTATTTAAAAAATATTTCCAGTGGGCGTGGTGGCACACACTTGTAATCCCAGCATTTGGGAGGCTGAGACAGGAGGATCGTGGTTCGCAGACAGTCTCAGCTACTTAGGCCCTTTGCAATTCAGTGAGATCTTATTTCAAAATAAAGAATAAAAAATAGGAATGGGGGTGTAGCTCAGAATTAAAATGCTCATGGGTTCAATACCTAGTATCACAAACACAAAAAAATATTTCCAAATTACATGGTTTTTCCATAATGTTACAAATCTCAAAAACAAAACAACAAAAAACTATTTCTGTAAGTGGACCTGCATAGATCAAACCCATGCGGTTTAAGGATCAACCATACAGAGAGCTATGTCATCTGCAAACAGGGATAATTTGACTTCCTCACTCTTTGTATGCTCTCTCTTTCTTTCTCTTGCCTAACTGCACTGGCTAAGACTTCTAGTACCATATTGACTAACAGTGGTAAAGTGGACATTGACATCCTTCTCTTGTTCCAGATTTCAGAGTAAATGCTTTCAGCTTTTCCCCAATTAGTATGAAGCTGGCTATGGATTTATCATGTGTCACCTTTAATATTTTGAGACGTATTCCTCTCTACATAATTTGTTCAGATGTTTTTATATTACCCAGTATCTGACACTACAGATGTCCCATAGTACTTGTTAAATGAACAAATAACATAACATTTTTGTGTGTTTATGTGTATGTGGTACTGGGGATTGAATCCAGGGGCATTCTATTTCTGAGCTACACCTCCAGCTCTATTATATCTTTTAATTTGAAACAGGGACTTACTAAGTTTTAGAGATCCTCACTAAATTGCTTAGGCTGCCCATTAACTTGTGATCCTCCTATCTCCACCTCCCAAGAACTAAATTTTCATGCGTGTACCACCACACCCAGCTAACCCTGGTCATTTCTTGTGTGGGGGAAGAGGGTACTAGAGAGTGAACCCATTGACATTCTACTTCTGAGCTACACTCCCAGCCTGTTGTTTTTTTTTTTTAAAAAAACAAGGTCTCACTAGGTTACTGAGAGTCTTGCTAAGTTGCTGAGGCTGGTCTTGAACTTGTCATCCTCCTATCTCAGCCTCCCAAGTACTAGGATTATAGGCATGCACCACCATCCCTGGATATAAGCACTGGGCATTTCAAAAGCCTGGATATGTTTGGACCACACCAACCAGAAGTTTAAATAAAGTCACTCTAATATCACTGCCTTCACCTGATCATGTTATCCCAATCCACCACAAAAGTCTTCACTTTCATTAGGAGAATTCAGGGAATCTTACAAGAGGTATTTTCAGTATCCTTATATCAGTTAAGTCATAGTAGCCTGGCATGGCCTCTAGTGGATAGCCACTCATCTTTTCATCCTGAGGCTGCTCAGCTGACCCTTGACTCTGGCATAGAAGCACTGTGGCCAGGGAACTGGCTGAGCTGCAGAGCCTGAGGGTGTGGTACAGCTGCTACAAAGACTGCCTTGCCCCCGAGATTCAGGTCCTGTTGAGCCTTCCTCCCTGGCTGACAGTCCTCTCTCGTCACACTCCCGTGACAACAAAGCAGGCCTTGTGCAGTGAGAACACACACTCTCACCTGTGGGAAAGGTTCTATAGCAGGGTACCTGAAACTCCCAAAACGTTACTGCAGTTATTTAATAAATTAATCTTTGAATCCTGTGTTTGGGTTAGGACAGTAACTTTAACACAGCTGCGCTTTTTCCTGCATTACAAAATGTAGCTAGATCCTTCTTGCTTTAGTCTTAATTCTTTTGGAAGAAGTATGTATTTTCTATTGCTACATAGCAAATCACCACAAATGTAGTGGTTTTTATCCTGAGAAAATAACTCAGACTGCCTCAAAGGCAGGGTCACCCAGGTCGTGTTTGGAACCACATTCTTACAATAACCTCAGGTGGGTCAGAAGTACAGGTGGCTCAACTGTGTTCTCTGCCAAGGGTCTCACTAAGCTGAAGTCAAGATATTGGATGCACCTGGCTCCCTCAGGTTGTTGTCAGAATTTCAGTTCCTCCGGGCTATAGGACTGAGGTCTCCATATCCTTGCTTGCTGTCAGCAGGGGCTGCTCTGAGCCCCTCTGCCTCCAAATCAGCAGCAGTACACTGGATCTCCCCCAGGACTTTGATCCGCTCTGCCTTCCTATTCTGCCAGCAGTAGAGAAAACTCTAATTTTTAAGAGCTTGTGTGATTAGATCAGGCCCATCTGGATACCCCTCCTATCTTAAGGTCAACTTTGCCGTATAACATAATCATGATGTACTATCTCATCATATTCACAAGTTCTAGGGATCAGGGTGCGTTAAGGGGATAGATACTCTCTGCCGTAAGGACTTTCACCTATACCTTTGCCCTAGCATCTTCCAGATTCCTTTTTCCTCCATCCATATTGCATATCTAAATACATCTGAACCCCAAATGTGGGCAATATTCAATAAGACGTTTAACAACTTAGTGGTCAGTGAATACTTAGAAAAAGGGTGCCAGCTGATCCCACCCTCTGGACATATCTGAGTCTTATCTCTAGACAAACAGGACCCTGTGTGGCACCTTGCTTGGCCCAGTTCTGTGAGTGTTTTATATCTATTAGATTCAATAAACCCAACTGATTAAAGTGGGTGCCATTATCCATGATGGTAAGATAAGAAAATAAAAGTTTACAGAGGTAAAGTAATGAACTCAAGTCCATCCCATGAAGTAGAGCCAAGAATTTAATTCAGGTCTAAGGCACACATGGTGGGGTATGCTCCATAATCCCAATACATGGGAGGCTAACGCGGGAGAATTTCAAGTTCGAGACTAGCCTCAGCAACCTATTGAGACTCTGTTTCAAAAAATATTAAAATAGCTGGGCGTAGTGGCACACACTTGTAATCCCCATGCTTGGGAGGCAGAGACAGGAGGATCATGCAGGTTCGAAGCCAGCCTCTCTAGCTTAAGAGACGCTGTTTCCAAATAAAAATATAAGAAATAGGTCTGGGAGTGTAGCCTGGAGGGAGAAAGGAAACCAGGAACCTCAGTACCACCCCAAAAAAATTAAAATAGGGGAGAGGTATAGCTCAGAGATAGAAGCCCCTGGGTTCAATCACCACAATCAATCAATCAGTCAATTCTGGTCTAACTTATTTTTTATGATTTATATTAAAATATTGTATGTGCTTTCATTGGTGCATTATAGTCTCATATAATAATTTAAATTGCAATGACATGCATGCACACAGTACTTGGTGCCATGATGCATCACCGCCCAATTCTCCTGCACACATCTCCTATGCATCGGGACAATTACAGTGACATAATATACCACACCTGAGAAAGCTGAAAGCACCCACAATGCCTCACAGCATCCAATCCATATTTATTTTCCATTATATTTCAAGAGTGTCTTCTCTAGCTCTTGCTGTGGGGAGAGTGAGCTGTGGTCGGTTCAAGAAGGAAAGCCCAACAACAGGCCGTGGGGAGCCCTGGGAGCTCTCTCGAGAGTCGACCTTCAGGCTCTCTTGAGAGTTGATGGATTTGGGGGGAAAGAAACTTACATTGTTAATCATCTGTCCATGGTGAAGAGGGTAAGGAAGAGCCTCAGGCCTGGCCACGTGCTGACCTCCCTCCATCACTTTCCCCAGGAGCTACACCCCGATGTCGACACAGGCCTGGACATGGCCACGTCTAGCCCAAGGTCTGCGCTAGTCTTCCAACTGGACCTGGGTCTCTGGGTGCCCTCATTGTTCTGCAGGTCGGCCCCATCCTCTCTGAGTGACTGTTTATTGCTGTAGATGGCTCAGGCACAGGCACAGGCTTCGTCACCAAGGATCAGCAAGGTGCCTGCTGGGAACAGCAGAGGCTGATTTCTGACCTAATGAGCCAATGAACAGGGGAAGTTTACACAGGCTGGGGAAAGCCAGCTGCTCAAGGGCAAGACTGAGCTTGTGTAGTTTTCTACACCTGCGCCCAGACCAAAGGGGCCCTAGGCAGAACTTTAATTAATGACGTTTAAATTAGCAGATCTCAAAACCATATGTGAGAATCACTGGGGGGGAGGGGCTTTAAATAAATACAAATTCTGTCAGGCATGGTGGCACAAGTTTGTAATCTCAGCATTTAGGAGGCTGAGACCAGAGGATCACGCGGTTCACAGACAGCCTCAGATACTTAGTGAGTCCCTTTGCAACTCAGTGAGACCCTGTTTCAGAATAAAAAATAAAAAATAGGGCTGGGGGTATAGATCGGAGGTATACCCTGGCTCCCATCACCACTACCACAAAATAAATAAATTAATTAATTATAAATAAATAAATATTCCAAGGCTACCCCTCAAAGCTCCAAGTCCAGGGGAGGATATGTGTATTAGCTTTTTGTAAACTCCTCAGATAATTCAAATGTGCACTCTGAGCTGAAATCAAATTATATTAAATAATGAGTTAAAATACGCAGTAGAAGCTGGACATGGTGGTGTGTGCCTATTATCCCAGTATTTGGGAAGCTGAGAAATGAGGATCACAGGTTTAAGGCCAGACTCAACAATTTAGTGAGACCCTGTTTCAAAATTAGAAATTAAAAAAGAAATCTAGGGGTGTATCTCAGAGGTAAAATGTACCTGTATATATGTGTGTGTGTGTGTGTGTGCACATACATATATATGTGTAAACACACACATACACACTTGCGCTCGTAGACAGTAGAGAAAAGATATTGTCTTATTTGCTTATTTTATCCTCTGTCTTCCCACTTCTCTTAGGAGGAAGTTCAGAACCCTGTGCACAGCAGCCCCCAAGGGACCCACAGGAGCTGTGTCTGCCCAGGTCCCAGCACGTCGCAGACCACTCATGTATCATGTGCCGCAGATGCTCCCTTCGTGCAAAGCTGCTCGAGGGGCCCTTGTGAAGGTCTGTTCTTCTCGCTGAGGTGCGGGCCAGGGGAGAGCCTGGCCTTCCTCCTTCAGGGCCACGACCTCTAGTGCACATCATGCCTGCATCATCCTGCAGCGCAGTGCAGGGACACTGCCTGTGGATTCAAGTCTCAGGCCCCCAATGCCTGCTCTTGCAGCCAGCTGGCTGTGCAACCTGGGGAGCAGCATTTCTGGGGCCTCCTTTTCCGTGTTAAGGTTAATGTAAGGAGGAAATGTGGCCCTTTCCACAAGGCATTTGTCTAGAGCCTGCAACACTCCAGGATGCTCCACAGTGTTTTCTTCCTGTTCCTTCAAGGAATGCTTGTAATTTCCAGAAGGAGAGGAGTGAACATATGGACTCTGTCTCACAGGCACAGCAGATGGACACCTGTGCAGGGAGGAAGAGAAGACATGGTAAGACTGGACCAGTTGGAAAGAAAACCGCATCATCTCCCCAGAACATAGCTTCTGGTTCTTCCCAGAAACTCATGCTCAACCAGCCCCCCTGCCTAGAACAGTGCCTGGGACAGGCTGACCCTTGCTCTGAGGACCCCTTTCCTTTTTTCCTTTTTTCTTTTGGAACCAAATGCTGTGGTAGGAAGGATTAAAGATGTCTCTCACATTTCCACTTCAGTGTGTAGAGCCTATATAATCCCCTGCCCTTGAACATAGGTGGGATCTGTGAATAAGATAGGACAGTCTCCCATTGATTAACTTACATTACATAGGACTTTGTCCTAGCTGCTGGACAGAGATTCTGTGAGCTCTGAAAAGGACGACACCATGTTGTGAGAGGACCATGAGACCAGGGCCTGAGGGCGGCCTCCAGGAGCCAAGAGCCATCCCCAGTTGACAATAGAAATCAGGAACCTAAGTCCTACAACTGTAAGAAACTGAATGCCATCAAGAACAGAATTCTACTAAATGAGATCAGAGGAGGACCTCGGGTCCAACCAGAGCACCCAGCCTGGTTAACACTCTTATTTCAGCATTTAAGAACTTGAGGGAGAACCTGCTGGGGCCACACCCAGGTGTCTGCCCTACACAACTGAGAGACAATAAAGATGGATTGTTTCAAGCTTTGAAGTAAGTTGTAGCAATTTGTTGCCCAGCAATAAATTCCAACATGTTTGCTCATAAAAGAAAATGGATAAGAATTCAGACATAAATAAATAATTTATCTCCATGCACCAACAGGCACTGTTATCATATTTCCTGTTTGATGTAGAGATTGTTACTTTTAGCATAGCTATATTCATACATATATAAGAACACTTTTCTACATTAATCTTATCTCTATAGCTAAAATATCTTGCAAGAGACTACATATTTCTATGAATTTTACTTTTAATGATTGCATAATGTTCCATTGAGAAGATTCATCATAGTTTACTCAATCTTCCTTTATGGTGTGACATTTCTTTGTTTCTAGATTTTACAATCTGAATAACACTGTGGTTGATACCTTGGTGTGAGATAGTTTTCTTTCATGCTAAGGATTATTCCTTTAGGTTAACCCCCAGGCCTTGATTCACACTGCTTCCTTTATTTCCTCTACCTATTACATATTTTCAAATTTTGTAATCCAGTTGTTATGGTTTGCATTTAAAATATCCCCTAGGCTTCATGTCATAGACAAGGCGGCCATATTGTGAGCAGGGCTTGGCTGATGAGTAGGGGTCCTGGGGGCATATCTTGGGGACTATATATGTCCCTTGCCCCCAGACCACTGCTCTCTTCTGCTTCTGGCCTCCATGATGTGACAGCAGAGTCCCTCAGCTCATGCTCTCTCTGCTTCCCGCCACCATGCCCTGAACTCTGAAAATGTGACCCAGCCTGACATGAATGGAAACTTCTGAAATCTCCAGAGCTGTGAGCAAATAAATCTTTCTTCCTCTAAGTTGTGGTTATCAGATATTTTGAGTCACAGCAGTGTAGATGCTGACTGAAACACCATTCATATGCCATGTATCAGAAGGAGGCTATAAACAGTTTTCCTCTGCATGTTCTCAGGGGGTTGTTACCGTGGATGAAAGGGAGGCCATGGCTAGAACCAGAGTGAGGAGGAAAAGGCCCCTGACTCAAGAAAAAGGGGACACAAAATATCTCATTATTCAATGAAATAATGTTTTAGCCATTTGTATTAATTTCCAAGGGCTACTATAACAAAGTACTATCACCAAAGGCCTGAGCCCAAGAGGCCTGAGTCCTAAAGTCCTGAGAGACTGGGTTTAGCCACACGCCTGTGATCTCAATCAGCAGAGAGATGAGTGGTGGTGAGACAAGGCAGGAACTTCCTTGGGGAAGACAGTTGTCCAGTGACTTCCTAAGAACTGTCGTTCCAAGTCTATAGAGAGAAAGACGGAGGACTGGGGCAGAAAGCAAGCATAGTGCAGCCGTCTTAGTCAAACTTAGTCTGGGTGATTGTTATCTCTAGTCTGGTTCTATGAGGTCCCACTTTCCCTTTCATATACACGCATTGTTACTGCTTGAGAACAGAGTTGCAGTTCCCGTCATGAGATGACTGCCTAAAACTCCCTGTTCCTGGAATTTGAGATAAGCTGGAGAAGAGAAATGAGAGAAAGAACAAACAAGTTAGAGAGACCAAATGGAGCCAGTGAGGACAAGGACTGGGGGCCACAAACAGCACTTTTACTTTCCCAGTTCTGGAGACTAAAACTAAAAGTTAGGAGTCAAAATGCTGGCAGGACTGGCCTCTGTGGAGGCTCTGGCATAAAATCCTCCTCGGCTTCTCTCCTGGCTGCTTCTCTTCACCAGCTGCAGCTTTCCTTGGCTTGCAGTTGCATCAGTTCACCTTCTGCCACCGTCTTCTCCTGGCTGGCCACCTTCCCTTCTTGCTGCTGGGTGAACACAGGGCATTCTTATGAGGACAGTAGTCGTTGGATTTAAGATCCACGCTAATCTAGTAATACCCATTTAACATCCTCAAAGACCCTGTTTTTCAAATAAGCTCATTTTCTGAGGTTCCGGGTGGACAAGAATTTGAAAGAATACTATGCAACCAACAGAGCAATGTTTTACCAAGGAAAATCAAAACAAATGCAAAAAAAAAAAAAAACCATGAAGAACAAGATTTCAGAATTCTAAATAAAGACAGAATCCACCCTGCTCTAGCTGAATCACCCTGCCTCACTCGCCTACCCCAGCCCCAGCCCCAGCCCCAGCCCCAGCCCCGAGGAGAAAAGCTTGGTAAGAAGCCTCTAGAAAAGAGTTGAGTAGGTCTCCATCCACATTGTGAGCCTCTTTGCTCTATACATAGTTCCATGAGGAATTGCTATCTGTTTCTGAGATTTGACCTCCCAGGTGTCCATGAGTGTGTTTAGGATCCACTCTCCACCAATCAGGCCACAGAGGACGTGTAAGCAAGCACTACCAAAAACACTTTTTTCTCCCCTAGCACAAGCTATCCACACTGATATGGCTCCATTTTTAATGAAAGAAAAACGAAGCACAATCTAAATGTACACCACTTTCAAGATGTTACACTTTTAAAAATTAAAAATTAAAAAAAAAGAAAAACGATAAGGAGAGGGCAGGGCCAGTGATTTGTGCCGAATGAGATCGAAACATTGCAGTGAGTGTCTGAGAGAGAACCAATCTTAGTGGGCACAGGAAGAACCCCCCTCGAGGCCCCAAGCCACGTGTGGAACCCGAGAAAAACAGACCTAGTTTGCAAAATAGTCCTTGCCTACCATTCCCATAATTTGTGCCACAGTCTTAGAAAGGTTTCCAGAATTTCTAGAGGAGCCTATCTATTCCTGTATTCTCTGCTTCTGTGTTGGTTTCTCCAAAAGGAAATACAGAAACAGTATATCTTGGACTGCAATAATTCAAAAAGTGGGTCATAAATATCGTTGAATGAATTACTGGGGCTAAAGGCTGGCAGCAGACACCACAGCAAGCATATTCTACATTGTTTATTTTCCTTTCCTTTCTGGAGTCCTGGGAAACAAAGGCACTGAAACTTTCAAGTTTCTCTCACCCTGCAAAAAGGAAAAAGCAGAGAATCCAATATTCTTAATATCTACAGATTTTTTTTAGTGCATACAAAAAATCCTATGCACTTTCTAAATGTAATTGCTGTGAAATAAAACTGACAAGGTTGATACTGAATCATCCTTGTTTTTGAAACTAGAAAGTCTCAGAGAGATCTTCAGCTCCCTCAGTGTATCCCAGCCCATACGTGTGATCATTCCATCAAATTCTAGAATCCTCCATCTAGCTCACAGACTGTATGCAAAGTAGCAATTCTAAGAGAGTCATGACCTACAGACACCTACTCAAGTTCAAAGACTTCAAACAAAATTGCTTTATATCACAGCCTTGAAAATGGGTTTAACCTAAGCCATTTCTCTTCTAGAAATTTGCCTCAAGGAAACAATAATAGACCCAAATCTTTATCTGTAAGATTGCTCATAGCAGTGTTGTAATAAATAGTGGAAAATGAAAATGTTAACCCAAATAAGGGGTAGTGAAACAAATTATAATACACTTATAGTCAAAGTACGTCAGGTTCTCCAGCCTTATATGGTTACTCTATTGTTTGATATTCAAATAAAATAACAGGACTCTTCATTCTTTGTAACACAGGGATTCCTTGGTATTTCTAACAATTTATGGGGAGCTATAGCTGCTGGTGGTAGCTGTTGTGTTTAAAATTTTAGGTTAAAGTTTTATAACAAAGTGCTATGAGAATGCAGTGTGGTGCAGTTGCTAAGAAATTGCTTAAACTAATAATGTTGATCAATAATATTGTGTGTAATAATTATAAGTCACAGGCAGGCATCTAAGTGGGAAAAGGCTTACAGGAGAATTCCTGGAAAAGCTAAGGGCATTCGCCTTACCTGAGAGCATCTGCCCAACCCAAGGTCGCATACCTTAGATAAGAGACCCTCTTTCAAATGACCTTCTCTCTTGTGAACCTGTTATCTTAAAAACCAGCTGTACAAGTTACCTTATTGGATGGAAGCTGTAAATTCAAAAGGCATCATCAATGATGTAACAGTATGCCTTGCAAAACGTTGTACAACTGTATAAAAATTCTCCCCAAAGGGCAATCTTGGCCCTTGCTGCTTATGTGAAGACACATGCGCTTGGGTCCTGGTTTGAACCTGTAATAAAGTGTGACTTGATGGACTAATAATTGGTTATGGACAGTTATCCTCGCCTGAATATGCTACAACACCGTCACCACTCTTCTAATACTTTTTGGCCATATATTTACTCCTTTCCACTTTTCTGGAAACATGGAAATACCCTCCTTTTTAAAAATTTTTAAGGTATAAGTTAGGTGAGTAACTGTGCCTATGGCAGTCTTATCAAGGTGATCATAAGAATACAAGACGGGAAAATAAAATTTCGAAGTCAGGCATCAATATTTCTAAGTCCCTCATTCATACTGCCAAAAGGAAGCTTTTTGCTGACCATCTCACCCTTTGTCCTGGCGCAAGTCTCCCTGCTAGAGATCACCCTGACGTTTATTCCTGACTTTCTCAGTTCCTGGGTCCTAAGCCTGCAAGCCCTAGCTCGTACCCCCAAGAGAAAGCCAAGAACCTGCAACCATCATAACTCAAGGAGTAGTCCCACTACCTTCTGCCTCCTCCTTCTCTCAAACTTTGGCCCTGACGCATTTTCAAAATCAATGGCCTAGGAAAGAGTTTCTTTTGTTCCAACAATGAACAAAAGTTCTCCCCAGATGAATCTTGCTACCATACCCTAGAGAAACCAAGACAAACTGCCAATAGATTTTTAAAATAGCAGTTTATTTTGCTTCCCACCACATGTTTAATTGAATTCCTCAGAGTCATTAAAAGTCATGTTGTAGAAGAGTATTTAATGACATGGAAACTGTTCATGGCATATGAATAAGTGACAAAAAAATTCCCAAAAAGTACATGCAGTAGAATTCAAATTATGTGGAGGTTTTGTATATATTTGGTTATGAAAAGAGAGGAAGATTTGGGAACATATTGTTGTGTTTTTCTATTTTGCCTCCCTACATCCATCTGCCTCAGGGTGCTATATGATTGCAGATGCCAAGAGAAAGAACCGCTGTTTGGATTTTGACACTTAAAGTAAGATTTCACCCCTGAGATAGGATTAAAAGCTAGGAACTGGTTAGAAGGCCATTCAATACATCAGTGGTTTTGCCTAAGGGAAGAGAAAAGGAGACTGAGTGGAAAGACGTTTGGGGAGAAGAAACTGTATTGCAGGAGCTCAAGGAACACTGGGGACAGACAGGACCCTACCTTACTCTCCAATAAGACTTCAGGTAGAGATCATGTGCAGAGCAAGCCCACAATTCATGACTTGACCCAAGGTTGACCAAAGACAGAGAGACACAGCTGAACAGTCGTGGACATGGACTGAGTTAACACTTGGGCAGGTGAGTGCACTGAGTGGATAATAAAAGATGTGGCAGAGTCAGACATGATGGTCCACACTTGTAATCCCATTACTTGGGAGGCTGAGACAGGAGGATCGCAGGTTTGCAGCCAGCCTCAGATACTTAGTGGGTCCCTCTACAACTTAGTGAGACCCTGTTTTAGAATAAATAATGAAAATAGGGCTGGGGTTGTAGATGGAAGGCAGAATGCTATTGGGTTCAAATCCCAGTACCGCAAAAAAAAAAAAAAAAAAAAGTGGCAGATGTTCAGGGGTCTACAGTACCTGCAGAAGCCATCAAAAGACCTAGGTAGCAAAAGGAGGCCCCTAGATCCAAACCAGCTGAAAAAAAAAGAAAGAAAGAAAAATGACACACATCAGTAGTCACTGACACCAGCAGAATGCTTAAAGGTGAGGCCAGTAAAATTGTACCTCAGCATCACAGGAACACCAGGGCAGGATCTCTCTGGCAGTGAGCACAGAAGTTCATCCCCATCCACCCAAGAGCCATTTTGAGAGAAGATGGGTAGACAGGGAACAATTCTGAAAGACTAAGTAATTGCCCCAAGAGTTTGAAGTTAAAATCTAAACAGACTGTATCTGCTTAGATACAGATGTATGTAATCATCCTGGATCAAGTTTAAACTCAGATGAGTTGAATTGAGAGTCCTTTTCAGCAATCCCCAAGAGCAGGCAGGGTAGGAACCAGAAATGAGCACTGGTTTGGAGGGTCAAGTTCATTAAAGAGCAATAATTCTCCGACTTCTGTGTGCATTGAAATGACCCAGAGTCCATATTGGAACACAGATTGCAAAGGCCCTTCCCCATAGTTTTTGATTCCCAGAAGGTCTGGGGTGGAGATCTGAAAATTTGCATTTCTAATGAGTTCCCAAAAATGACTGCTTGCCGGGACATGGCACTTTGACAGCCACTGTTCTAGAGAGTTAAGGAGTGGCACTGTCTGGGCCATTGTCTAGAATACTGAAGCCTCTCCATCTATTAGTCTATGCAGACCTGGCTAGGTTGTAGGATTACAGATGACTTATAGTTTTTACTTTGTGCCTTCTGAACTTTTCTAGAGGCCTAAAATGAGCATGTATTATTTTTGAGATTTGAAATGAATATAGACTTCCGGGAAGATGGCAACCGAGAAAAGAGGGGCTTAAGAGCCCCGCTAACAACCAATCTCCATTACCACAAAATCAGCGCCTTTCATAGCCAGAAAACACCATCACCAGAGAAACAAAAAAATCACCAGGCTCCAGAGAGAAAGCGGACTGAGAACAGAGCTCAGAGCCACAGAGGAGATACACCGGCCTCACGCCCGAGGACGCAGCAGCAGCGCCATACTGCCGGCGGCAGCAGGAAGTTCACCGGACAGCTACAACAAGCCGAGGTGAGCCGGTGCAGAACAGCCAGGTGGGATTTTTCCATGCAGGGAACATCT